>NC_140997.1:234396959-234561234 GCF_052327205.1 Somniosus microcephalus | reverse complement strand
AAAGCGCGACGGGGGGAAGAGAGAAAGCGCGACGGGGGAGAAGAGAGAAAGCGCGACGGGGGGAAGAGAGAAGAGCGCGACGGGGGGAAGAGAGAGAGCGCGACGGGGGGAAGAGAGAGAGCGCGACGGGAGGAAGCGAGAGATGAGCGCAGGGGGGACGAGAGAGAGCGCGACGGGGGGAAGAGAGAGCGCGCGACGGGGGGGAAGAGAGAGCGCGCGACGGGGGGAAGAGAGAGCGCGCGACGGGGGGAAGAGAGAGCGCGCGACGGGGGGAAGAGAGAGCGCGCGACGGGGGGAAGAGAGAGCGGCGACGGGGGAAGAGAGAAGAGCGCGACGGGGGAGAGAGAGAGCGCGACGGGGGGAAGAGAGAGAGCGCGACGGGGGAAGAGAGAGAGCGCGACGGGGGGAAGAGAGAGAGCGCGACGGGGGGAAGAGAGAGAGCGCGACGGGGGGAAGAGAGAGAGCGCGACGGGGGGAAGAGAGAGAGCGCGACGGGGGGAAGAGAGAGCGCGACGGGGGGAAGAGAGAGCGCGACGGGGGGAAGAGAGAGCGCGACGGGGGAAGAGAGAGAGCGCGACGGGGGAAGAGAGAGAGAGCGCGACGGGGGAAGAGAGAGAGCGCGACGGGGGGAAGAGAGAGAGCGCGACGGGGGGAAGAGAGAGAGCGCGACGGGGGGAAGAGAGAGAGCGCGACGGGGGGAAGAGAGAGAGCGCGACGGGGAGAAGAGAGCGCGGACCGGGGGAAGAGAGAGAGCGCGACGGGGGGAAGAGAGAGAGCGCGACGGGGGAAGAGAGAGAGCGCGACGGGGGGAAGAGAAGAGAGCGCGACGGGGGGAAGAGACGAGAGAGCGACGGGGGGAAGAGAGAGAGCGCGACGGGGGGAGAGAGATGAGCGCGACTGGGGGGAAGAGAGAGAGCGCGACAGGGGGGGAAGAGAGAGAGCGCGTACGGGGGGAAGAGAGAGAGCGCGACGGGGGGAAGAGAGAGAGCGCGACGGGGGGAAGAGACGAGAGCGCGACGGGGGAAGAGAGAGAGAGCGCGACGGGGGGAAGAGAGAGAGCGCGAGCGGGGAAGAGAGAGAGCGCGACGGGGGGAAGAGAGAGAGCGCGACGGGGGGAAGAGAGAGAGCGCGACGGGGGGAAGAGAGAGAGCGCGACGGGGGGAAGAGAGAGAGCGCGACGGGGAGGAAGAGAGCGCGACGGGGGAAGAGAGCGCGACGGGGGGAAGAGAGAGAGCGCGACGGGGGGAAGAGAGAGAGCGCGACGGGGGGAAGAGAGATGAGCGCGACGGGGGGAAGAGAGAGAGCGCGACGGTGGGGAAGAGAGAGAGCGCGACGGGGGGAAGAGAGAGAGCGCGACGGGAGGAAGAGAGAGAGCGCGACGGGGGAAGAGAGAGAGCGCGACGGGGGGAAGAGAGAGAGCGCGACGGGGGGAAGAGAGAGAGCGCGACGGGGGAAGAGAGAGAGCGCGACGGGGGAAGAGAGAGAGAGCGACGAGGGGGGAAGAGAGAAGAGCGCGACGGGGGGAAGAGAGAGAGCGACGGGGGGAAGAGAGAGAGCGCGACGGGGGGGAAGAGAGAGAGCGCGACGGGGGGGGAAGAGAGAGCGCGACGGGGGGGAAGAGAGCGCGACGGGGGAAGAGAGCGCGACGGGGGAAGAGAGCGCGACGGGGGGGGGGAAGGTGGCCGATGGACGCCTGCGAAGGAAGAAGGTAAGCTCTCCCACCCCTTCACTCTTTCCCCTCCCTGTCCCGCCCCTTCACTCTTTCCCTCCCTCACCCTCTCTCTCCCTCCCCCGTCTCTCCCTGCTTTACTCTCCCTCCCCCTCTCCTCACGCTCTCCCTCATCACCTCTCTCTCCCTCCCCGTCTCTCCCTGCTTTACTCTCTCTCCATCTGCCCTCCCCCCTCTCGCTCGCTCCCCCACCCTCTCTCCCCTCCCCCCTCCCTCTCTCCCCCACCCTCTCTCTCTCTCCCCCGCGATTTCCCGAGTCTCTCCCCCCGCGCGATTTCCCGAGGCTGTGTGCTGGCGTCACGGGGGCCGTGCGCATGCGTGCCGGCGTCAAGGCGGCTGCGCAACGGCCGTGCGCATGCGTGGTTGCCGTTTAAAAAAAAAAGCCAGAGCGGGCTCTCGCGGGCGGGCGGCGCATGCGCGGTCAGTGCCAGCACCGCGAGGCGGCCCGCGGGGAGTAGGCAGGGAAACCCCGCGGGCTGGCAGCCGTTAGAGCGGCTCACTTCGGGCCCCGACACCGTCAAACCTGAGGAGGGGAAGTAGAGAGAGACAGAGAAGGGAAGAGGAGAATGAGAGAGAGGGAAGAGAAGGAGAGAGAGGGAAGAGGAGAAGGAGAGAGAGAGAGGGAAGAGAGAGAGATAGAGAAATTTTTGGAGCTTCAGCTGCCTGCAGCGGCCTGGAGACCAGCACCGAGTCCCCCCTGCGCGAGGGTGAGTAGGAGTGGGGGGGTTGCTAAACACAATATAAAACTGAAATAAATTGTTAATTAATTCCTAACACATAATTCAAATATTTACCTTAGTTCCCTAACACACAGAAAGTGTGGGGGAAAAAATTGTGAAAATCAAGATGGCGGCCACTCACCTCGGTTCAGAAGGATAAGGCCCACCGGTCAGGTCACCGAAGCGTAGGATTGGTCAATCGTCGAGTCACTCGACACTCAACTGTAGGAAGACCTCGACGTCACACGGTCGCTAATGAGATGCTAATGAGCGGAACGCTGAACGTTTTTGGGATACCGCGGGCGGGATTTTTGTCCGGCCGAAACGTAAATCCGCCGATGACCAGTCCGGAATCGCAAGCTTTCTTTTGAGGCGACACGCGCGTCGGTACGCTCTGTAACTTCCAAACGCATAGAGACCAGGCGGACAGACAGACAGACAGACAGACAGAAGAGCCGCTTTATACATATAGATGTAATAGCAGAGCACTTGGAAAAAAGTGACCGGGTCGGACAAAGCCAACATGGCTTTACAAAAGGTAAATCGTGCTTGACTAATCTACTGGAATTTTTTGAGGATGTAACTGGTAAAATAGATAAGGGAGAACCAGTGGATGTGGTGTATTTGGATTTTCAAAAGGCTTTCGATAAGGTCCTGCATAAGAGATTAGCATGTAAAGTTAAGGCACATGGGATTGGGGGCAAGGTATTGACTTGGATAGAGAACTGGTTGGCAGACAGAAAGCAAAGAGTTGGAATAAACAGATCTTTTTCCGAGTGGCAGGCAGTAACTAGTGGGGTACCGCAGGGATCGGTCCTTGGACCCCAGCTATTCACAATATATATATTAATGATCTGGATGAGGGAACTAGATGTAATATCTCCAAGTATGCAGACGACACAAAGGTGGGTGGGCGTGTGTGCTGTGAAGAGTATACCGAGAAACTCCAGTATGATTTGGACAGGTTGGGTGATTGGGCAGAAGCATGGCGGATGCAATATAACGTGGATAAATGCGAGGTTATCCACTTTGGTGTCAAAAACAGGAAGGCAGATTATTTTCTGAATGGCAACAGATTGGGAGAAGGGGAAGTACAACGAGACCTGGGCGTCCTTGTGCACCAGTCTCTGAAAGTAAGTGTAGTGTATGTACCCGTCTATCTTTAAGGGAACTATTGAATGTAACCGTTCACCTTTAAGGGAACTACTTTAGGTGTGGCACTATTTGTTTGGCCTCTGTATACTGTAATACCGATAGTGACCACACCAGTATATAAGTGTTGTGGCAGGGTTGCTGGGGCAGATTCGCCCTGACCTTCGAATAGTAAAGACCTGTTTGTTTGTTACTTCTGAAGTCTGTGTATTTATTAACTGCACAACCCACAGACTTTACAGTGGCGACGAGTCCGATCGTACCCTGTGGCAAGATTACCAAGGCAAGAAGAGCGTCGAAGAGAGGCAACCGCCCTCGTCGTGCTGCTGGAAGAAAACACGAGGCTGCAGCAGGAGGAAGGAGGAAGACTTTAGCAACAAAAGCTTCCGTCTGCAACAGGCACTGACTACCCTTCTACCACGGTGCAGAGTGAGCCGATCAGCTGGAAACAAGGCGGCCGCGGAGACTGTGAGTAGGGGAAGGTGTAGAAGTATCCGGAGGATAAGGGCAGAGCACTCGACCTCGGTCGAGGGGGAGCTGAGCCGGTCAGAAGTCGGGTCCAACGGCGTCGGGTGACAGCCGGACCGCGATCGGCGGGAAAAGCCGGGCAGCGACCGCAGCCACGAAGCGCTGAGACTGGGAGTAGGCGCGGGAAGAGAAGCCCAGCCGCAGCCGGGGAGGGAAACACCGGTCTGCGAGAGGGCTGGGAGGCGAACAGGAACCGTGCGGGTGGGAGAGAGAGACAGAGCCGAGCAAGGGGAGAGAGACTGCGCGAGAGCCAGTCCAGCGGCTGAGCTGTCCTCCACCAACAGGGTACCCAGCGCGGTAGAACCGAACGTGCGGGAGAGGGAGAGACAGAGCCGGGTACGGAGAGAGAGACTGCGCGAGAGCCAGTCCAGCGGCTGAACTGTCCTCCGTTAACGGGGTGTACCCAGCGCCGGTAGAGCCGTGCGGGCGGGAGGAAAAGACAGAGCCGAGTAAGGGGAGCTGTGCGGAAGCCAGCCAGCGGCTGAACCTGTCCGCTGTGGGGGAAGCGTACCCCTTCCACCGGGAAGAAACGCGGGAAGCCGCCATTAGGCGGAGAAGACGCCAGAAGCGGGAAACCGCCATTGAAGTGGGCGGGGCGAGAAAGGAAGAGCGGGAAACCGCCATTTTTGTGGGAAAACCGCCATCTTAACTGACATACCGCCGTTGAAGTGGGCGGGGAGGGAAGGAAAGAGCGGGAAACCGCCGATTTCGCGGGAAAACCGCCATCTTAGAAATAAACAAATAAATAAGAATACTTAAAGAAATACTGGTGCTGCTCCCAAGGGAAGAAAGATGCCTAAGCGAGGGAATATTAACGACTTTAATTCTGAAATAGAAGACTGGGCCACGTACGTGGAACGCATAGAGATCTATTGCGAAGCCAACAAAATAGAGGAAGACGACAAGGCGATAACATTGCTAAACTCGATGGGGGCAAAAACATACGGGCTCTTGAAGCATCTAATAGCACCAAATAAACCAGCGGATCAGACCTTCGAAGAGATTGTGGCTGTGCTGAAGGACCACTTGAACCCCACACCGTTGATGCTGGCTGAACGATTCAAATTCTACGCAAGAACGCAGAAGAAAGACGAAAGCAATGCGGAATACTTGGTCGAACTGCGTAGGCTAGCGAAATACTGCCAGTTCGGAGGGAATCTGACAGAAGCGCTGCGGGACAAGTTCGTATGCGGATTGTCCAAAGAAGGGACGCAGAAGCGACTACTGGAAGCGAACGACCTCACACTGGACAGGGCTGTCCTTATAGCTGCATCGCACGAAGCCGCAGCGAAAGGAACGGCGGAAATGCAACTAAAGGCGGCGGCACTCGGGGTGGACCAAATTACTTCAAGCACAACAAAATGCTACCGTTGTGGGAAGACAACGCATGACCAGAATCAATGCTGGTTTAAGAACCAAGAGTGTAGGAAATGGGGCAAACTGGGTCACATCACGAAGGTATGCCGGTCCGGGAAAAAGACCAACAATCAAAGGAAGCCGCCACAAGAAAAGTACAACAAGGTACACAAGGCGGCTGAGAAGAGTTCAGACGAACAGAATTCAGACTCAGACCCAAACAACCAGGAGCTGGGTAGTCTGAGAATCCACAATGTGGGTAAAGAAACGGATCTACAGACCATCTGGGTCATACTAAAAATAGCTGGAGTCTAAGTAAGAATGGAGCTGGACACGGGATCAGCTCTATCAGTCATCAACCGAAGGGACTACCACTGGCTATTCTCTCACATACCTTTAAGAAATACCAAGTTCGTATTACAGACATACACGGGGCATAATGTATACCCCGTGGGGAAAATAAGAGTCAAGGTGAGAGATAGGGGTAAAGAACACCCAAGAATGAACTTGTACGTATTACCTGAGGGAGGACCACCACTTCTAGGACGGGAGTGGATTAAGAAAATAGACATGGAATGGCATTACCTAAAAGCCATAATGAGGGAGGACTCGGTGCAAGCTATTAGCTCAGATTCTGAAATGGATGATGATAAGACCAAGTCGAATATGGAAGACCAGGCTAACAGGGACTTGCCGACAATGGGGAAGAAAACGAAGACATGCAGAAGGACTTATGGTACCAAGAAGAATAAGGCTGCAGAGCAGAACTCCAGGTTGACAGAGAATTCTGAGCCTGTTCAAGCAAAGGATTCATCCACGACGGAAGAACACCGAGCTCGGACGCAAACTTATGTCAAAGTACGACAACAATTAGAACAGTTGAGTGACCGTCTCGTACAAGAGATGAAAAATATGGAAAAGTTCTGGGACACCGAATGGGAGAACCTGGAAAGACAACAGAGACAGCTAGCTCAAGCAGAGAGCGACCCTAGAGCCATCGTGGTCAAATACCAATCACATTCCCCTGATGCTGTTCAGGAACTAGAATATTTACAGAACGAACCAAAGGAAGAGGAATCTTCAGGGAGCCAGGATTTTATTCCAGTTCTTCTCTACGACTCCTTACAAGCAGAGTGTGAGAAGTTGAAAGAACAGTATGAACAGGCCCAGGCTACAATTCTGGAGGGGGTTAACTCGGCAGCCTCCGAAAAGCTAGTTTCAGTAGAAGCATATGAACAACTAAAGGTTGAACATGAGCAAGAAGTCCAAAGGCTGCAGGAAATTCTTGATGAGCTCAAGGCCAAGGCAGACTCATCGGTAGAAGTTCCATCCATAGATGAGAAATTAGAGGTGAAAATCATGGCAGAGCATGAAAGACAGGATGTCCAAGAACTTATAAAAACATTGAAGGACACCCAAGACAAATATGAGGTGGCAATGACCGAGGTTCAACAACTTGAAGAACAGATTCAACTGGGAATCCTTTCAGTGGAAGAAAAGGAAACTGTAAGAATGGTCCCTGAACATGAACTAGAGAGCATCAGGGCGCAACTTTTCCGAGCGCTGAAAGCCAAAGTTCAAGAGGAACGTAAGGTGGAAGTATTGGAGAAAGAGGTGGATGAAATGGAGAAGACTCTGATCCACCGTGTTCCCAGGGAAGAGTTAACGGTCAGCCAACTCCTTCATATGCTGAAGGACAAGACTCGGCAAGGGGAACAATCTGAACACGAGCTTCAATCTTCAGGGGGAACGAGTTCGGAGCTCTCAAAAGTCACAGAGATAGCTGAGGTGGCAACACAAATTTTACAAGGATGCCAAAAGTACGTTGAATCACGTCAAGGTGAACAGAAGAATGGGGAAACCGTTACTTCAGTAGAAGTGTTAAATAGCCTGATAACGCAATTACCGATGGAAGGGAAGGTATTGAACTCACAAATGAGGTCCGTCGTGAAGGAATGGCAGTTAACCCAGGAAGAGCGGGATGAATATGAATGCATGAAGAAGGCTTTTCAAGAAAGACGTCTAGGGAAGGAACCACCGTCAGCTAACGTCCAGACGGGTGAGGAGGAAGAAGAAGGCTCTCTCGCTGGCCTAACTCAGGACGAACCCGAATATTACCATGACCTGTTGAGTGACACTGAATATTACGAGGATGTGGTCTGCCCAGCTTGTGATGAAAACTCTCAAAGTGCTGAAATCCGGATGAAGCACTTAAGGTCTAAGGAACAGAGAGAGTTGGCGGTGCTACAGCTGGCAGCCGAGAAAGGAGCTCCGAGAGTTTCAAAAAGGCAGAAAAGAAAAAGAAGAAGCAGAAGATAATAACTGTCTAAAATATTAGCACTTCTACCATTCCAGGCGGGACATTACGAAAGGAGCTAAATTAGTTGAAAAACTGGAAAATGTCAAGACAGCCAGTTGGTTGTAAAAGTCCGCACTGCTGGTTCAACAGGACGAAAGTTCAAGCTGCTACGTCAAGAAAAAGGCTATGGAGGAGTCACGCTAGCCAGGTGAACCGGCTACACCAAAGAAATGTTGTTCGGAACGAGTCAAGATCAGAGACTGAATCTATGAACTGTTTCCACCGAGATTATATCTGTAAATTGTTTTATATGACATTGACTCCACCGAGATTATATCTGTAATTTGTTTTATAGGAAGTTGAAGATATGTATGTTTAACGGGGACTCTGTAAGTAATAAGCTAAAAAGGGAGGATTGTAGTATATGTACCCGTCTACCTTTAAGGGAACTATTGAATGTAACCGTTCACCTTTAAGGGAACTACTTTAGGTGTGGCACTATTTGTTTGGCCTCTGTATACTGTAATACCGATAGTGACCACACCAGTATATAAGTGTTGTGGCAGGATTGCTGGGGCAGATTCACCCGGACCTTCGAATAGTAAAGACCTGTTTGTTTGTTACTTCTGAAGTCTGTGTATTTATTAACTGCACAACCCACAGACTTTACAGTAAGCATGCAGGTGCAGCAGGCGGTTAAGAAGGCAAATGGTATGTTGGCCTTCGTAGCGAGAGGGTTTGAGTACAGGAACAAGGATGTCTTGCTGCAGTTGTGTAGGGCCTTGGTGAGACCACATCTTGAGTATTGTGTGCAGTTTTGGTCGCCTTATCTGAGGAAGGATGTTCTTGCCATGGAAGGAGTGCAGCGAAGATTCACCAGGCTGATACCTGGGATGGCAGGAATGACATACGAGGAGAGATTGAGTCGATTGGGCTTGTACTCACTGGAGTTTAGAGGAATGAGAGGGGATCTCATCGAAACTTATAAAATTCTGACAGGACTGGACAGACTAGATGCTGGAAGGATGTTCCCGATGGTCGGGGACTCCAGAACCAGGGGTCACAGTCTAAGGATAAGGGGTAAGCCATTTAGGACTGAGATGAGGAGGAATTTCTTCACCCAGAGAGTGGTGAACCTGTGGAATTCTCTACCAAAGAAGGCAGTAGAGGCCAATTCATTCAATATATTCAAGAAGGAGTTGGATATATTTCTTAAGGCTAAAGGGATCAAGGGATATGGGGAGAAGGCAGGAACAGGGTACTGAATTTGGACGATCAGCCATGATCTTATTGAATGGTGGAGCAGGCTCGAGGGGCCGAATGGCCTACTCCTGCTCCTATCTTCTATGTTTCTATGTTTCTGTGCAGCGCTCCCTCAGTACTGCCCCTCCGACAGTGTGGCGCTCCCTCAGTACTGCCTCTCCGACAGTGCAGCGCTCCCTCAGTACTGCCCCTCCGACAGTGCGGCGCTCCCTCAGTACTGCCCCTCCGACAGTGCGGCGGAAGTACTGCCCCTCCGACAGTGTGGCGCTCCCTCAGTACTGCCTCTCCGACAGTGCAGCGCTCCCTCAGTACTGCCCCTCCGACAGTGCGGCGCTCCCTCAGTACTGCCCCTCCGACAGTGCGGCGGAAGTACTGCCCCTCCGACAGTGCGGCGCTCCCTCAGTACTGCCCCTCCGACAGTGCGGCGCTCCCTCATTACTGCCCCTCCGACAGTGCGGCGCTCCCTCAGTTCTGCCCCTCCGACAGTGCAGCGCTCCCTCAGTACTGCCCCTCCGACAGTGCGGTGCTCCCTCAGTACTGCCCCTCCGACAGTGCGGCGCTCCCTCATTACTGCCCCTCCGACAGTGCGGCGCTCCCTCAGTTCTGCCCCTCCGACAGTGCAGCGCTCCCTCAGTACTGCCCCTCCGACAGTGCGGTGCTCCCTCAGTACTGCCCCTCCGACAGTGCAGCACTCCTTCAGTACTGCCCCTCCGACAGTGCAGCGTTCCCTCAGTACTGACCCTCCGACAGTGCAGCGCTCCCTCAGTACTGCCCCTCCGACAGTGCGGCGCTCCCTCAGTACTGACCCTCCGACAGTGCAGCGCTCCTTCAGTACTGCCCCTCCGACAGTGCGGCGCTCCCTCAGTACTGCCCCTCCGACAGTGCGGCGCTCCCTCAGTACTGCCCCTCCGACAGTGCAACGCTCCCTCAGTTCTGCCCCTCTGACAGTGCAGCGCTCCCTCAGTACTGACCCTCCGACAGTGCAGCACTCCCTCAGTGCTGCACTCGAGTGTCAGCCTAGATTTTGTGCTCAAGTCTCTGGAGTGAAACTTGAACCCACAACCTTCTTGACTCAGATGCGAGAGTGCTGCCCACCTAACCACAGCTGACCAGTGCCTAATATGCTGCTGCCTCTTTGTTTCGTCTCTGCCATGAAAGCCAATATTCACCACCAATCCCCCATTTATTAAGATCACAATGCAACTGTTCCGCTCAGAGTCAAACAATACAGATCACAGGCAATATGATAGAAGTATTTTAAATGATGAAAACGATGGGACAGGGTAGATAGAAGCAGACTGCTCCCAGTGGTCGAGGGGTCAGGAACAAGGGGCCACAGACACAAGATTAAATGTCAGAGATTTAGAACAGGGGGCAGGAGGAACCTCTTCACACAGAGAGTTGTGGGGCTGTGGGATTCACTCCAGGGTCAGTGGTGGAGACAGAAACTGTGTCAACATTGAAGCTTGGATTGGAGAGGGGGATGGAGGGAGAGGGGGATGGAGGGAGAGGGGGATGGAGGGAGATGGGAACAGGGCGGGTAAACGTGATTAGAACTATCTGCTCGTGTGAAGGGTAAAGGCCGACACGGACTGGATGGGCCGAATGGCCTGTCCCCGTGCTGTAACCTGTGTGTATTACAGATGAGAGCACATCTGTTGTGCAATTGAGGTTATAGGTCTGACAATCAACAGCCAAGGGCTTTGAGTTCAAGTGAATGGTACAGTTAGACTTTAACTTTATAAACAGAGTAAATCACCACACACACACACACAACAGAAACCGCTGCATTCCTTTAACAGCTCTTGCTTTCAGTAATCATTTGCTCTCCCAGTTTTTCTCCCATTGTGTGTCGGCCGTGGCTCAGTGGGCAGCACTCTCTCTCTCGCCTCTGAGTCCCACTCCAGAGACTTGAGATCAAAATCTAGGCTGACACTCAAGTGCAGTACTGAGGGAGCGCCGCACTGTCAGAGGGGCAGTACTGAGGGAGCGCCGCACTGTCGGAGGGGCAGTACTGAGGGAGCGCCGCACTGTCGGAGGGGCAGTACTGAGGGAGCGCCGCACTGTCGGAGGGGCAGTACTGAGGGAGTGCCGCACTGTCACAGGGGCAGTAGTGAGGGAGCGCCGCACTGTCGGAGGGGCAGTACTGAGGGAGTGCCGCACTGTCACAGGGGCAGTAGTGAGGGAGCGCCGCACTGTCGGAGGGGCAGTACTGAGGGACCGCCGCACTGTCGGAGGGGCAGTACTGATGGAGTGCCGCACTGTCACAGGGGCAGTACTGAGGGAGCGCCGCACTGTCGGAGGGGCAGTACTGAGGGAGCGCCGCACTGTCGGAAGGGCAGTACTGAGGGAGCGCCGCACTGTCGGAGGGGCAGTACTGAGGGAGCGCCGCACTGTCAGAGGGGCAGTACTGCGGGAGTGCTGCACTATCGGAGGGGCAGTACTGAGGGAGCTCCACACTGTCGCTGGGGCAGTACTGAGGGAGCGCTGCACTGTCGGAGGGGCAGTACTGAGGGAGCGCTGCAGTGTCGGAGGGGCAGTACTGAGGGAGCGCCGCACTGTCACAGGGGCAGTACTGAGGGAGCGCCGCACTGTCGGAGGGGCAGTACCGAGGGAGCGCTGCACTGCCGGAGGGGCAGTACTGAGGGAGCGCCACACTGTCGGAGGGGCAGTACTGAGGGAGCGCCGCATTGTCGGTCGGAGGGGCAGTACTGCGGGAGTGCTGCACTGTCGGAGGGGCAGTACTGAGTGAGCGCTGCACTGTCGGAGGGGCAGTACTGAGGGAGCGCTGCACTGTCGGAGGGGCAGTACTGAGGGAGCGCTGCACTGTCGGAGTTGTAGTTGCTATTTCGAAGAAGAGCAGGGAGTTCTCCCCGGTGTCCTGGTCAATATTTATCCCACAATCAACATCACTAAAACAGATTATCCGGTCAATTCTTTCTTTTTCTTCCAAACAAATTCTTTTAAGACATCGATTTTCCGCTCCCGCTGCCCTAAAATCCACCAACAGAGGGAGGCCAGCTAGTAAATGACTAATAGGGATAGGCGGTAATAGCTGATCTTTTGCTCTCTTCTGATGGAGAAACACTTCATTGTTCATAAAACTAATCATTAGAATCTTACAGCACAGAAAGAGGCCATTCGGCCCATCGTGCCTGTGCCGGCTCTTTGGTCGAGCTCTCCAATTAGTCCCACTCCCCCCGCTCTTTCCCCAGAGCCCCGCAAATTTTTCCTTTTCAAGTATTTATCCAATTTCCCTTTTGAAAGTTACTATTGAATCTGCTTCCACCGCCCTTTCAGGCAGCGCATTCCAGATCACAGCAACTCGCTGCGTAAAATAAAATTCTCCTCCTGTGTCCTCTGGTTACCGACCCTCCTGCCACTGGAAACCGTTTCTCCTTATTTACTCTATCAAAACCGCTCATGATTTTGAACACCTCGATTAAATCTCCCCTTAACCTTCTCTGCTCTAAGGAGAACAACCCCAGCTTCTCCAGTCTCTCCACATCACTGAAGTCCCTCATCGCCTGGGACCATTCTATTAAATCTCCTCCGCACCCTCTCCAAGGCCTTGACATCCTTTCTAAAGTCTTAATTAGTTTTTCTGTGCAGGGTTAGGAATTTTTATCCAAAATCTGTAGAGGGCGATGAAACTCTTTGAAACTTGGAATATCCCAGTGGAAAAGAATTGTGTGTTTGGAGGATTACTCGATGCTGTCGCCTTCAAGGACAGCCCGTCGGCCACGGGGCAGGGGAGAACATACGAACATAAGAAATAGGAGCAGGAGTCGGCCATTCGGCCCTTCGAGCCTGCTCCACCATTCAATGAGATCATGGCTGACCTTCTGCCTCAACTCCATTCACCGGCCCTATCGCCATATCCCTTGATGCCCTTACTAGTCAGAAATCTATCGACTTCTGTTTTGAATATAGCCAATGACTGAGCCTTCACAGCCCTCTGGGGTAGAGAATTCCAAAGATTCACCACCCTCTGTGTGAAGAAATTTCTTCTCATCTCAGTCCTGAATGGCCCACCCTTTATCCTGAGGCTGTGGCCCCTGGTTCTAGACTCCCCAGCCAAGGGAAACATTCTCCCAGCATCCACCCCATCAAGCCCTGTAATAATTTTGTATGCTTCAATGAGATCCCCTCTCATTCTTCTGAATTCAAATGAATACAGGCCTAGTTTACTCAATCTCTTCTCATACGACAGTCCTGCCATCCCAGGAATCAATCTCGTGAACCTTTGTTGAACTCTCTCTATGGCAAGTATATCCTTCCATAGGTAAGGAGACCAAAATTGTACACAGTACTCCAGGTGTGGTCTCACCAAGGCCCTATATAATTGGTGTAAGACTTCTTGGCCTAGAAATTCACTATGGCCCCGCCAGCTGGCTAACAGCCAAAAGTTAGCGCTGGGCGCGGAGCCATGTGCGACCGTCAAATATTCACTTTTCGCGCCCCAAGTTGGAACCGGGCGCTATTCCAGGGTGTGCCTGCCACCGCTTGGGGCGCTGAAACTGAATATCAGCGCTCTAAGTGCCGCTGCGCCACCCGCTGGATTGTGCCGGCAAATGAGCCTGGCACCACGGAGAAGTGCCGGGCTCGCGGAAAGCAGCCGGCAATGCCGCGGGGGAGGGCGGTGGAGGAGGCCGGGGAAGGAGGTGCGGGCAGGCGGCCGCCGAAAAAGCGGCTGGCCGCACCTCCACCTTAAAGCGCCCCAGTAGCGCAGCAGTACGGCCCCGTTTTTCAATCGCTGTTTGCGGCCGCTGCAGAAGAGGCGGCCGCAACTAAATATGGGGTTTGGGCCGGAAGCGGGGCGGAACCGGGGCACTGCGCACACCGATGACGTCATCGGTGTCGGCGCAGCGCTACCGGCTACCGCCGCCATTACCACAGCGCTGAATATCAGCGCACCCTCTTACACTGGCGCAGAAACCCTATTTGGGCGGTAACTGGGCGCAAAGCCCACTAAATTTCTAGCCCCTTTACTCTTATACTCAAATCCTCTTGTAATGAAGGCCAGCATACCATTTGCTTTCCTAATGGCTTGCTGCACCTGTACATTCACTTTCAGTGACTCATGTACAAGGACACCCAGGTCCCTTTGAGCATCTGCATTCCCCAATCTTTCACCATTTAGGAAATACTCTGCCTTTCTGTTTTTCCTACCAAAGTGGATAACTTCACATTTATCCACGTTATATTCCATCTGCCATGTTCTCGCCCACTCACTGAGCCTGTCGAGATCCCCTTGAACATACGAACATACGAATTAGGAGCAGGAGTCGGCCATCAGCCCCTCGCGCCTGCTCCGCCATTCAATAAGATCATGGCTGACCCGATTACTCCACATTCCCGCCTACCCCCGATAACCTTTTACCCCCTCGCTTACCAAGAATCTCTCTACCTCTGCCTTAAAAATATTCAAAGACTCTGCTTCCACCGCCCTCTGAGGAAGAGTGTTCCAAAGACTCACGACCCTCTGTGAGAAAAATTTCTCTTCATCTCTGTCTTAAATGGGCGACCCCTTATTTTTAAACAGTGACCCCTAGTTCTAGATTCTCCCACAAGAGGAAACATCCTCTCCACATCCACCCTGTCCAGACCCCTCAGGATCTTTTCTGTTTCAATCAAGTCACCTCTTACTCTTCTAAACTCCAGCGGATACAAGCCTAGCCTGTCCAACCTTTCCTCATAAGACAACCCGCCCATTCCAGGTATTAGTCTAGTAAACCTTCTCTGAACTGCTTCCAACGCATTTACACCCTTCCTTAAATAAGGAGACCAATACTGTACACAGTACTCCAGATGTGGTCTCACCAATGCCCTGTATAACTGAAGCATAACCTCCCTACTTTTGTATTCAATTCCCCTCGCAATAAACAATAACATTCTATTAGCTTTCCTAATTACTTGCTGTACCTGCATACTAACCTTTTGCGATTCATGCACTAAGACACCCAGATCCCTCTGCATCTCAGAGCTCTGCAATCTCTCACCATTTAGATAATATGCTTCTTTTTTATTCTTCCTGCCAAAATGGACAACTTCACATTTTCCCACATTATACTCCATTTGCCAGATCTTTGCCCACTCACTTAACCTATCTATATCCCTTTGTAGCCTCCTTATGTCCTCTTCACAATTTACTTTCCTACCTATCTTTGTGTCATCAGCAAATTTAGCAACCATACCATCGGTCCCTTCATCCAAGTCATTTATATAAATTGTAAAAAGTTGAGGCCCCAGCACTGATCCCTGTGGTACACCACTCGTTACATCTTGCCAACCAGAAAATGACCCATTTATGCCTACTCTCTGTTTCCTGTTAGCTAGCCAATCTTCTATCCATGTCAATATGTTACCCCCTACACCATGAGCTTTTGTTTTCCGCAATAACCTTTGATGTGGCACCTTATCAAATGCCTTCTGGAAATCTAAGTACAGTACATCCACTGGTTCCCCTTTATCCACAGCACATGTTACTTCCTCAAAGAACTCCAATAAATTGGTTAAACATGATTTCCCTTGCACAAAACCATGTTGACTCTGCCTGATTACTTTGAACTTTTCTAAATGCCCTGCTATAACGTCTTTAATAATAGCTTCTAACATCTTCCCTATGACAGATGTTATGCTAACTGGCCTGTAGTTTCCTGCTTTCTGTCTCCCTCCCTTTTTGAATAAAGGAGTTACATTCACTATGTTCCAATCTAATGGAAACTTCCCTGAATCTAGGGAATTTTGGAAAATTAAAACCAACGCATCAACTATCTCACTAGCCACTTCTTTTAAGACCCTAGGATGAAGTCCATCAGTACCCGAGGACTTGTCAGCCTGCAGCTCCAACAATTACCTCAGTACCACTTCCCTGGTGATTGCAATTTTCTTGAATTCCTCCCTCCCTTCCATTTCCTGATTTATAGCTATTTCTGGGATGTTACTTGAATCCTCTATAGTGAAGACCGATGCAAAATACCTGTTCAATTCAACTGCCATCTCCTTATTTTCCATTATTAATTCCCCAGACTCACTTTTTATAGGACCAACGCTCACTTTGTAAACTCTTTTCTTTTTTAAATATCTATAGAAACTCTTACTATCTGTTTTTATATTTCTAGCTAGCTTTCTCTTGTACTCTAATTTTTCTCTCCTTATTAATCTTTTAGTCATTCTTTGCTGTTTCTTATATTCTGTCCAATCTCCTGACCTGCCACCCATCTTTGTGCAATTATATGCTTTTTCTTTAAGTTTAATACTATCTTTAACTTTTTTAGTTAACCACGGATGGTGGGTCCTCCCCTTGGAATTTTTCTTTCTTGTTGGAATGTATCTATTCTGTGTATTCTGAAATAGCCCCTTAAATGTCTGCCACTGCAACTCTATTAACTTATCCCTTAACCTGATTTACCAGTTCACTTTAGCTAGCTTTGCTTTCATGCCCTCAGAATTGCCCTTATTTAAGTTTAAAATACTAGTCTTGGACCCACTCTTCTCTCCCTCAAACTGAAGGTAAAATTTAATCATATTATGATCGCTGCTACCTAGGGGCGCCTTCACTATGAGGTCATTAATTAATCCTATCTCATTGCACAATACCAGGTCTAGTATAGCCTGCTCTCTGGTTGGTTCCAGAATGCGCTGTTGTAAGAAACTATCCCGAAAACATTCTATGAACTCCTCATCTAGGCTACCTTTGCCCATCTGATTTTTCCAGTCTATATGCAGATTAAAATTCCCCATGATTATTGCCGTACCTTTCTGACAAGCTCCCATTATTTCTTCCTTTATACTCCATCCTACCGTGTGGTTACTGTTAGGGGGCCTGTACACCACTCCCACAAGTGACTTCTTGCCTTTATTATTTCTCATCTCTACCCAAACCGCTTCTACATCCTGGTTTCCTGAACTTAGGTCATCCCTCTCTATTGTGCTAATACCATCATTAATTAACAGAGCCACCCCTCCACCTTTTCCCACCTTCCTGTCCTTCCTAAATGTCATGTACCCTTCAATATTCATGTCCCAATCTATGTCATCCTGCAGCCATGTTTCTGTAATGGCTATCAGATCATATTTATTTATTTCTATTTGCGCTATCAGCTCATCAGTTTTGTTTCGAATGCTACGTGGATTCAAATGCAGAGCCTTTAGTTTTGTCCTCTTCACACCCTCTTCACAACTGACACTGCCACCTAGCTTTGTATCATCAGCAGATTTGGAAATGTTACATTTAGTCCCCACATCCAAATCATTGATATAGATTGTGAATAGCTGGGGCCCAAGCACCGATCCTTGCGGTACCCCACTAGTCACAGCCTGCCAGCCTGAAAAAGACCCGTTTATCCCTACTCTTTGTTTTCTGTCTGTTAACCAATTCTCAATCCATGCTAGTATATTACCCACAATTCCATGTGCCCTAATTTTGTTCACCAACCTCTTGTGTGGGACCTTATCGAAGGCCTTCTGAAAATCCAGATACACCACATCTACCGGTTCCCCTTTGTCTACTCCACTAGTTACATCCTCAAAGAACTCCAATAGGTTTGTCAAACAGGATTTCTCTTTCATAAATCCATGTTGACTCCGCCCAATCTTACTATTAGTTTCTAAGTGCCCAGTTATTGCATCCTTTATAATAGATTCCAGCATTTTCCCAACTACTGATGTGAGGCTAACAGGTCTGTAGTTCCCGGTTTCTCTCTCCCTCCTTTCTTAAATAGCGGGGTTACATTTGCTATCCTTCAATCTTCAGGAACCGTTCCAGAATCTATAGAATTTTGGAAGATGACAACCAATGCGTCCACTATTCCAGTGGCCACCTCTTTCAAAACCCTAGGATGTAGGTCATCCAGTCCTTGGGATTTATCAACTTTTAGTCCCAGAAATTTTGATGGTACTGTTTTTTTACTAATAATAATTTCTTTAAGTTCCTCATTCTCGCCACACCCTTGGTTTTCTCGTATTTCTGGGAGGTTTTTGGGTTATCCTCCGTGAAGACAGGAACAAAGTTAGGGTTCCTCGGGTGTGTGCTGGATGTTGTTACATTCACATATTAAATATATTTATCGTGCTCTTCTCCCAAATTCCCATTCCGCAAAGAAGAGCAAAGACGGCAGGGGTCACTGTCTGAGGCATGCAGAGAGTGAGCAGTGAACGGCGCCAGGGTGCTCAATTCTATAGGAGCAGTGAAGGCCAATCGGCCCAAAAAACCGGTCCATTATCTTTGATCACAAACCCACCTACCCACCCTCTCCCCATCCCCAACCCCACCCACAGACCCTCTCCCCATCCCCAACCCCACCCACAGACCCTCTCCCCATCCCCAACCCCACCTACCCACCCTCTCCCCATCCCCAACCCCACCCACAGACCCTCTCCCCATCCCCAACCCCACCTACCCACCCTCTCCCCATCCCCAACCCCACCCACAGACCCTCTCCCCATCCCCAACCCCACCTACCCACCCTCTCCCCAACCCCTACCCCACCCACCCACCCTGTCCCCATCCCCAACCCCACCTACCCACCCTCTCCCCGCCCCCAACCCCACCTACCCACCCTCTCCCCGCCCCCAACCCCACCCACCCACCCTCTCCCCATCCCCAACCCCACCCACCCACCCTCTCCCCATCCCCAACCCCACCTACCCACCCTCTCCCCAACCCCTACCCCACCCACCCACCCTGTCCCCATCCCCAACCCCACCTACCCACCCTCTCCCCATCCCCAACCCCACCCACCCTCTCCCCATCCCCAACCCCACCCACCCTCTCCCCATCCCCAACCCCACCCACCCTCTCCCCATCCCCAACCCCACCCACCCTCTCCCCATCCCCAACCCCACCCACCCTCTCCCCATCCCCAACCCCACCCACCCACCCTGTCCCCATCCCCAACCCCACCCACCCACCCTCTCCCCATCCCCAACCCCACCCACCCACCCTCTCCCCATCCCCAACCCCACCCACCCTCTCCCCATCCCCAACCCCACCCACCCTCTCCCCATCCCCAACCCCCCTCTCCCCATCCCCAACCCCACCCACCCTCTCCCCATCCCCAACCCCACCCACCCACCCTGTCCCCATCCCCAACCCCACCCACCCACCCTCCCTCTCCCCATCCCCAACCCCACCCACCCACCCTCTCCCCATCCCCAACCCCACCCACCCTCTCCCCATCCCCAACCCCACCCACCCTCTCCCCATCCCCAACCCCACCCACCCTCTCCCCATCCCCAACCCCACCCACCCACCCTCTCCCCATCCCCAACCCCACCCACCCACCCTCTCCCCATCCCCAACCCCACCCACCCTCTCCCCATCCCCACCCTCTCCCCTCCCCCAACCCCACCCACCCACCCTCTCCCCATCCCCAACCCCACCCACCCACCCTCTCCCCATCCCCAACCCCACCCACCCTCTCCCCATCCCCAACCCCACCCACCCACCCTCTCCCCATCCCCAACCCCACCCACCCACCCTCTCCCCATCCCCAACCCCACCCACCCTCTCCCCATCCCCAACCCCACCCACCCTCTCCCCATCCCCAACCCCACCCACCCGCTCCCCATCCCCAACACCACCCACCCACCCTCTCCCCATACTGTCTGTTTAACGCCTCCCATGGTAACTTTATCCACACCTCTCTGCTTTCTGTGACAGCTGGCAGCCTCCTCTGATTTTACCGCTTTGAGTTAATATTGTTATTATAACTGGATGGTCAGTCAGTCCGGGAGTGTTATCGATTGGGGGGGAGGTGGGACCTAATGATGTCCCATCGGGGGCTGGGTTTCTTCTGGCTCTGTAATTAAAGCGGACGATTTAAAACAAGACTTTTACATATTATTTTTAAAGGGAGGCACCTTAATCCTGGAAGGGGTGAATTTTGTGCAGTTTCACAAATTCTCACCAGCCTATTTTTAAACAGGACATATTGCTCAGTTCGATGACAGTTCTAGGGCTAATGGTTCAGGGCAGCGATGGTCCCATAGGATTCGGTGCCTGATTCGACTGATCTCTGGGTCAGATTTAAGAATTTGTTTCAACTGGTTGTCAACTAAATGAAAGAAAGATGACAGCAAAATTAATCGAGAATAGATCAGTACAGATCAGGGGCAGGCGCTGTTTAGGAGCACACGGCAACATCATTTATACATTTCCAGGGTTTATTTATAGTCGGCGAGCATCAGCAGGGATAGAAAACAACGCCCAGAAATTCACCCGCCTCAGTGGCAGACGGGGCACTGCATCGCACTGGGATTCACCTCTCCTCAAAACTGACGGCAGAATTTCTTTTTGGTGTATTTCCCCTGTTTGTGAACCTCTTGCGTATTTCCAGCATTTTCTGTTTCTTTTAGGGACATCAGTAATTAGCATAGGAGCACCCAGTGTCAGCATCAAGCAATCCCAGGAATGCCATAAAATAGTTAAATGGGAGTGTTTGATGGGACAGTGTAGAGGGAGCTTTACTCTGTATCTATCCCATGCTGTACCTGCCCTGGGAGTGTTTGATGGGACAGTGTAGAGGGAGCTTTACTCTGTATCTAACCCGTGCTGTACCTGCCCTGGGAGTGTTTGATGGGACAGTGCAGAGGGTGCTTTACTCTGTATCTAACCCGTGCTGTACCTGCCCTGGGAGTGTTTGATGGGACAGTGCAGAGGGAGCTTTACTCTGTATCTAACCCGTGCTGTACCTGCCCTGGGAGTGTTTGATGGGACAGTGTAGAGATAGCTTTACTCTTTATCTACCCCGTGCTGTACCTGCCCCGGGAGTGTTTGATGGGACAGTGTAGAGGGAGCTTTACTCTGTATCTAACCCGTGCTGTACCTGCCCTGGGAGTGTTTGATGGGACAGTGCAGAGGGAGCTTTACTCTGTATCTAACTCGTGCTGTACCTGCCCTGGGAGTGTTTGATGGGACAGTGTAGAGGGTGCTTTACTCTGTATCTAACCCGTGCTGTACCTGCCCTGGGAGTGTTTGATGGGACAGTGTAGAGGGAGCTTTACTCTGTATCTAACCCGTGCTGTACCTGCCCTGTGAGTGTTTGATGGGACAGTGTAGAGGGAGCTTTACTCTGTATCTAACCCGTGCTGTCCCTGCCCTGGGAGTGTTTGATGGGATTGTGTAGCGGGAGCTTTACTCTGTATCTAACCCGTGCTGTTCCTGCCCTGGGAGTGTTTGATGGGACAGTGTAGAGGGAGCTTTACTCTGTATCTAACCCGTGCTGTACCTGCCCTGTGAGTGTTTGATGGGACAGTGTAGAGGGAGCTTTACTCTGTATCTAACCCGTGCTGTCCCTGCCCTGTGAGTGTTTGATGGGACAGTGTAGAGGGAGCTTTACTCTGTATCTAACCCGTGCTGTCCCTGCCCAGGCAGTGTTTGATGGGACAGTGTAGAGGGAGCTTTACTCTGTATCTAACCCGTGCTGTACCTGCCCTGGGAGTGTTTGATGGGACAGTGTAGAGGGAGATGTTAAGGAAATTGACGGGATTGGTGTTAAGGAAATTGACGGGATTGAAGGCCAATAAATCCCCAGGGCCTGATAATCTACATCCTAGGGTACTTAAGGAAGTGGCCCTAGAAATAGTAGATGCATTGCTGGTCATCTTCCAAAATTCTATAGATTCTGGAACAGTTCCCATGGATTGGAGGCTAGCTAATGTTACCCCACTATTCAAAAAAGGTGGTAGAGAGAAAACGGGGAATTATAGACATCGGTAGTGGGGAAAATGCTGGAGTCCATTATAAAAGATGTAATAGCAGAGCACTTGGAAAACAGTGACAGGATCGGACAAAATCAACATGGATTTACTAAAAGTAAATCGTGCTTGACTAATCTACTGGAATTCTTTGAGGATGTAACTGGTAGAATAGATAAGGGAGAACCAGTGGATGTGGTGTATTTGGATTTTCAGAAGGCTTTCGATAAAGTCCCGCATAAGAGATTAGCATGTAAAGTTAAAGCACATGGGATTGGGGGCAAGGTACTGACTTGGATAGAGAACTGGTTGGCAGACAGGAAGCAAAGAGTTGGAATAAACGGCTCTTCTTTCGAGTGGCAGGCAGTGACTTGTGGGGTACCGCAGGGATCGGTGCTAGGACCCCAGCTATTCACAATATATATTAATGATCTAGACGAGGGAACTAGATGTAATATCTCCAAGTTTGCAGATGACACAAAGCTGGGTGGGCGTGTGTGCTGTGAGGAGGATGCTGAGAAACTCCAGTATGATTTGGACAGGTTGGGTGATTGGGCAGATGTACGGCAGATGCAGTATAATGTGGATAAATGCAAAGTTAGGGTTAAGGTTAGGGAACAGGAAGGCAGATTATTATCAGAACGGCAATAGATTGGGAGAAGGGGAAGTGCAACGAGACCTGGGTGTCCTTGTGCACCAGTCGCTGAAGGTAAGCATGCAGGTGCAGCAGGCGGTTAAGAAGGCAAATGGTATGTTGGCCTTCATAGCGAGAGGATTCGAGTACAGGAACAAGGATGTCTTGCTGCAGTTGTACAGGGCCTTGGTGAGACCACACCTTGAGTATTGTGTGCAGTTTTGGTCACCTTACCTGAGGAAGGCCGTTCTTGCCATGGAGGGAGTGCAGCGAAGATTCACCAGACTGATACCTGGGATGGGAGGAATGATGTATGAGGAGAGATTGGGTCGATTGGGCTTATACTCACTGGAGTTTAGAAGAATGAGAGGGGATCTCATTGAAACTTATAAAATTCTAACAGGACTAGACAGACTAGATGCAGGAAGGATGTTCCCGATAGTCGGGGAGTCCAGAACCAGGGGTCACAGTCTAAAGATAAGGGGTAAGTCATTTAGGACTGAAATGAGGAGGAATTTCTTCACCCAGAGAGTGGTGAACCTGTGGAATTCTCTACCACAGAAGGCAGTAGAGGCCAATTCATTAAATATATTCAAGAAGGAGTTAGATATATTTCTTAAGGCTAAAGGGATCAAGGGATATGGAGAGAAGGCAGGGACAGGGTACTGAGTTTGGATGATCAGCCATGATCTCATTGAATGACGGAGCAGGCTCGAGGGGCTGAATGGCCTACTCCTGCTCCTATCTTCTAGGTTTCTATGTTTCTATGAGATTTACTCTGTATCTAACCCGTGCTGTCCCTGCCCTGGGAGTGTTTGATGGGACAGTGTAGAGGGAGCTTTACTCTGTATCTAACCCGTGCTGTACCTGCCCTGGGAGTGTTTGATGGGACAGGGTAGAGGGAGCTTTACTCTGTATCTAACCCGTGCTGTACCTGCCCTGGGAGTGCTTGATGGGACAGTGTAGAGGGAGCTTTACTCTGTATCTAACCTGTGCTGTACCTGCCCTGGGAGTGCTTGATGGGACGGTGTAGAGGGAGCTTTACTCTGTATCTAACCCGTGCTGTACCTGCCCTGGGAGTGTTTGATGGGACAGTGTAGAGGGAGCTTTACTCTGTATCTAACCCGTGCTGTACCTGCCCTGAGAGTGTTTGATGGGACAGTGTAGAGGGAGCTTTACTCTGTATCTAACCCGTGCTGTACCTGCCCTGGGAGTGTTTGATGGGACAGTGTAGAGGGAGCTTTACTCTGTATCTAACCCGTGCTATACCTGCTCTGGGAGTGTTTGATGGGACTGTGTAGAGGGAGATTTACTCTGTATCTAACCCGTGCTGTACCTGCCCTGGGAGTGTTTGATGGGACAGTGTAGAGGGAGCTTTACTCTGTATCTAACCCGTGCTGTACCTGCCCTGAGAGTGTTTGATGGGACAGTGTAGAGGGAGCTTTACTCTGTATCTAACCCGTGCTGTACCTGCCCTGGGAGTGTTTGATGGGACAGTGTAGAGGGAGCTTTACTCTGTATCTAACCCGTGCTATACCTGCTCTGGGAGTGTTTGATGGGACTGTGTAGAGGGAGATTTACTCTGTATCTAACCCGTGCTGTACCTGCCCTGGGAGTATTTGATGGGACAGTGTAGAGGGAGCTTTACTCTGTATCTAACCCATACCTGGCCTGGGATACATTTTCCCATGCTTGCTACACCCATTTTCCTTTATGCATGTTGCTGAATGAATGAGATCCCAGTGAAGACTCGGGTGTCCTGTGCCCAGTGCTGCCAGGTTGGGTGTATCTTTTGCACCTTGGTCTCACCCACACCCTTCCCAGCATTGTGCCAGTCCTCTAGTGCCCACTCTGCTTCCAGCAACCAATCCAGGTCAGCCGTGGCTCAGTGGGTAGCACTCTCTCTCTCTCTCTCAAATCAAATTCAAATGCTTTATTGGCATGAAAGTTTACAGAGAACCATATTGCCAAAGCTTACATAGCAAAAAGGTACATTTTCAAACATTCTGTAGGTGTCAATCGATTTGACATTTGTTGGGTACATACAATATTACTTTTAAACAATATTAATTTTAAACAGTCTTTGTACTTCATTTGGTACGTTCAATATTACTTTTAAACAGTCTTAATTTTAAACAGTCCTCAGGTTGTGACATGTTGTTACATATTTGGCCCCAAGGTATGGTCTGTCTCCTTCTCCTAGGACTAATCTCAATTTTGACAGGTCATCTAATTCCTTGAAATCTGGGGTTGTTTGGCTTAGCTTGTTGAATAATATGTTTCTTGATGTGTTGAATTTTTCGCATTTTAGGAGGAAATGCATTTCTGTTTCAACCTCGCCGGCCAGACATTGATCGCATATTCTATTCTCTCTAGGCTGCCAGGATTTCTTGTATCTGCCTTTTTCAATTTCCAGTTGGTGGTCGCTTAGTCTGTACCTGGTGAGGGTCTGTCTCTGTTTTGTGTCTCTGATGGTCGTGAGGTAGTCTGCCAGTTTATATTCTCTTTTTAGGGCCCGGTAACATTCTAATCTGCTTTGGCTTTCGGTTATTTTGTTCCAATGTTCCAGGTAGGTTTCTTTGCATTGTTTAATGATTTGGTTCACTCGGATTGGTGTTTGGACGGCTGTGTTGGTCTGGGGCTGGTCAGGGTCCGGCTGAGTACTTAGTTTCAGTAGCAGCTGACTCAGGGGACTCTTTTCTGGGTTTAGCTCTTGGGTCTGAAAGGCTTTGAAATGAAGGGTGTCTGGGGAGCTAGATTTGAGGTGATTTAGGAAGTTTAGTGCTCGTTTTTGGATGTTTATTATCAGTGGGTATCTGTCTAGTTCGGCTCTGCATGCATTTGTTGGCGTTTTTCTTTGGATGCGAAGGATGCTTCGGCAGAATTCTGCATGTAGGGCTTCTATTGTGTGTTTTTCCCATTTAGTGTAGCTTTGGTGATTTAGCGGGCCCCATACTTCACTACCGTACAGTGCAATGGGCAGGATTATGCTGTCAAATATTTTGAGCCAGATTTTGATTGGGATTTGGATGTTGTAGAATTTTCTTTTTATTGCATATAGGGCTCTTCGGGCTTTTTCTTTTAGTGCATTCACTGCTATGTTGAAGCTCCCTGATGCTGTAATAGTTAGACCAAGGTAGGTGTAGCTCTCTCTCTCTCTCTCTCTCTGTCTGTCTCTCTCTCTCTCTGTCTCCCTCTGAGTTAGAAGGTTGAGGGTTCAAGTCTGTAAGATTTGTAAAATTCCCACATTCCCCCAAGGTTATTAATAAAAGGGACCCTATGGATATTTTTTAAAAGGGTACCCAAAGATGGCGTCCACACCTCGTGACCAAAAGCCTGCAAGATTTTTAAAAGCTTGGACTCTGTGGCAGCACAAGCAGCTTTTGGGGAAATCGAAACTTAAAATGCATTTCTGTGAAAAGGGCTTTTGTGTTTGGAGGGCCAGACAGCTAAGCAAACATTTGAATATGCATTACGTCAGATCGGAGGTCGATCAAAACCAGTTAGCCTATACTTGAGGCCATTAGGTTGTCTGCATAAATAATCGGAAACAGCTTAAGGAAGCCATCAAGGCTGGACAGGCCGATTAAAACGCATTAATGACAATACAGCCCGGACATCAGGCCATTCGGTGCGATAAACAGCCATCTAAAAACAGTTATTTTAGATTGCTATAATCATTTAAAACAGCCCGCCAAAATTGAAACAATGAACTAACCTGATTTGGCGCGCAGATAAGGGCTATCGAAAGGTGTATAACTGTAGGCCCTTGGTAGCAATCGCTCTCTTTCCCCCTTCTTCTCTCTGGTCGCTCCGCACTTGTCAGGCTTGGGGCTTCCGCTGCCCGCACTCGTGCCCTGGCCTCGTGACGGGTTCTCTCCTCGCTCCCCGTAGCAGAGTTTCAACAGCTAAGGACACCATACCAATAGCAGGGGAGGGGAACGAGACCCGAGTCCCTAGTCATCCAGGACACCCAGGCCGCAAAGAGGGGCGAGACGAAACTGAGTGGGCAGCCCAGGGCTTGTATAGTAACCGAACGAGACGAGACGAATCGAGACGAAGAGTAAGGTAGACCCGACAAAGAGCAGAGAAGGGCAGCAGAAGACGTATTAATTTTTTTTTAAACGAGTGCCGAGTTATAAGCTGACGCTCGGGGAAGAAAGTATCTGAGGACAGTGAGACGAAGTTGGTTGGGCGATCCCTGCAATTAAGCTGGCACTTGGGGGCAAGCCTCTCGTTGAACATTGCGAATAAACGCAGGTGTCCACGCCATGACGAATATGTTGGCCTTCTAAGGATGGGTAGTAAAATCTAAGCAGTAAAAGCAGCTAATCGTCTCATTGACGAAATGTTACCGCCGACGACCGCCCGAGGGAGAAGAAGAAGAGAACCCATCGTGATGAGACGACGACGGCAGCTGAGGAGAAGAAAGGTGTGTCACAGCAGCAGCTCCAGCACCGCGCCCTGAGACCACGTGGCGACGGGGTACCTAGACTGACAAAAGACCAAACCTCAAAACCTGCATCCATTAAAACAGCTGGCTTTACTTTGGATTGGTGAGCATGAATTCTGGCCCCTCATAGCTTAATCTAGTTAGGCATAGGGGTGGGATAAGGATTAAGGGGATTGTTAAAGTAATTGTTTTTCCCTCGATGTGCCGTGTGTTCCCCATTCCCTGTATAAGTATAGTTATTCTGTATTGGCCTGTGTTTTATACTAGTAATTTTCTCATAAGACTGTTTTATTTTCCATTTTAATAAAATCTTGGTTTTCTTACATCCAAACCACTTGTCTCCTCGAGTCTTTCTGTATCACCGCCTGTACCTAAGTCCAGTGTCTAGAACCCAGGGGCGTGGGAGCGATTCGAACCGCTCACAGACAGTCAGGGGCATAACTGACTGGGCGCACGCGCCACACCCGCCAACCCCTACAAGTCCCACGCCAGAAACTTGAGCATAAAATCCAGGCTGACACTCCCAGTGCAGTACTGAGGGAGTGCTGCACTGTCGGAGGTGCCGTCTTTTGGATGAGACATTTAACCGAGGCCCCGTCTGCTCTCAGGTGGATGTAAAAGATCCCAAAGCGACTATTTCGAAGAAGAGCAGGGGAGTTCTCCCCGGTGTCCTGGGGCCAATATTTATCCCTCAATCAACATCACTAAAACAGATTATCTGGTCATTCTCACATTGCTGTTTGTGGGAGCTTGCTGTGCACAAATTGGCTGCTGTGTTTCCCACATTACAACAGTGACTACACTTCAATGTTTAGAAAATTGAGGGGTGATTTGATCGAGGTGTTTAAAATGATAGGGTAGATAAGAGAGGAACTATTTCCTCTGGTGGGGGGAGTCCAGAACAAGGGGGCAAAACTTGAAATTAGAGCCAGGCCGTTCAGGGGTGATGTCAGGAAGCACTTCTTCGCACAAAGGCTGGTGGGAATCTGGAACTCTCTCCCCCAAAAATACTGTGGATGGTTGGGGGTTAATTGAAATGTCCAAGATTGAGATTGATGGATCTTTGTTGGGTCAGGGTATCAAGGGAAATAGAGCAAAGGTGGGAAAGTGGAGTTGAGATACAGATCAGCCGTGATCTAATTGGATGGCGGAACAGGCTTGAGGGGCTGAATGGCCTCTTTCTGTTCCTATGTAAGGATTGAGGGGCTGAATGGCCTCCTCCTGTTCCTATGTTCCCTCGCTACACTAGGCTGGGACAAGTGAGGGGACAAGCAGACCTCCCTCACCCTCTCCCCCAAGATACCTACAAGACCACCTCAGATACACCCAGCACCTCAGTGAAGTTAAATTTACAATGGAAGAGGGAGACATATTGCAAAATTTGGGATGAGAGGGTTGTCCTTTGAGGAGAGATTGAGTAAAATGAGCCTATACTCTCTGGAGTTTAGAAGAATGAGAGGCGATCTCCTTGAAACATCTAAGATTCTGAGGGGGATTGACAGAGTAGATGCTGAGAGGCTGTTTCCCCTGGCTGGAGAGTCTAGAACTAGGGGTCACAGTCTCAGGATAAGGGGTTGGCCATTTAAGACTGAGATGAGGAGGAATTTCTTCACTCAGAGGGTTGTGAATCTTTGGAATTCTCTGCCCCAGAGGGCTATGGAGGCTCAGTTGTTGAGTATATTCAAGGCTGAGATCGATCGATTTTTGGACTCTAGGGGAATCGAGGGATATGGGGATCAGGCGGGAAAGTGGAGTTGAGGTCGATGATCAGCCATGATCTCATTGAATGGCGGAGCAGGCTCGAGGGGCCGAATGGCCGACTCCTGCTCCTAATTCTTGTGTTCTTAAAAGCCCTTGATTAAAAAAATGAGACCAGCTCTTAGTTTTCAGAGAGTTACCATTCCCGGGGAGTCTGATTCCATCCCTTCCCAAACTGGGAGCTCCAATCCCCAAATGGCTGGGGTTGGTCCAAGAGAGGGTATCCGGTACCTGTGGTGGGTGGTGGTGGGGGGGGGGGGTGAATTGAACCCCTTCCCTGTGATTGGATGCTTTGGGGGAATGATGTCAGTCCACCCATTGGGGGCGGGGCCTCCAGCGCACGTGCTGCTTCCGGATATAATGTATCCATTTCATTAAATAGCAACAGATCCCGGAGAGAAAGTGACACAAGGGAGGATACAGAGGGAGAGAGGAGCCCCGGAATCTGGAGTAAAGCACTGGAATAACCAGTCCTCAGTAGCAGCACCTCTCACTGCCTGCCACAGGAGAATGGGACAGCAATATACTTAGTGATATTAGCAGAAAAGCAATGGAGACATTTATTCAATGGGGCATTAAATGATGAATTTTTGTTTTTCTCATCTGACTTTTTTTGCAGCGATTTTTTTAAGCTGTAAATGTAAATTTATTTGCTAAATTGAGTTAGAGCCCCCCGCCCCACAGCGCTTTGCAAGCATTTTATTTTTTGCAATCCCCAAAGAGTTCCTGCTTTAGAAAAGCGCCTCATAAATAGAGAATGCGAGAAGGCGAGGCTCGTTCTGAGCCAGGGTTAGAGAGCGAGGGAGGAGACCGCTGGCGGCAAGGTGCACCAGGACTGGCCGGGGTCTAGAGGGAGAACTGCCGACCGAGCTGTCATGCAGATTGAAGCTGTCAGTCTCCTCCTGCTCCTGGGGTGCATCGGCGGCAGGCGAGGGGCAGCAGGTAAGAGAGTCAGTAATTCCATCCTGTTACAGTTTAATCTCTGTCTGTCTGCCTCTGTCTGTCTCTGTCTGTGCCTGTCTCTGTCTGTCTGCCTCTCTCTGTCTGTCTGTCTCTGTCTGTCTGTCTCTGTCTGTGCCTGTCTCTGTCTGTCTGTCTCTGTCTGTCTCTGTCTGTCTGTCTCTGTCTGTCTGTCTGCCTCTGTCTCTAGTCTGTCTTTCTGCCTCTGTCTGTCTGTGCCTGTCTCTCTGTCTGTCTGTCTGTCTGCCTGTCTGCCTCTGTCTCTAGTCTGTCTTTCTGCCTCTGTCTGTGCCTGTCTCTGTCTATCTGCCTCTATCTGTCTGTCTGCCTCTATCTGTCTGCCTCCATCTATCTGTCTATCTGTCTGTCTGTCTATCTATCAATCGTGATTCCCAATTATCCGTCTTAACTCCTTCCCATTAAAATGTACATTTTCCCTTCCTGTTCCTAGCTGTCTCTGAGATTGCATCTATCGTTAATGTAAAGATTCTTTGTGTTGCCCCGGCTGAACCTGTCCAGTGGTGACACTGACTGACACCCAGCGGGCGGTGGATTTTAACATTTATTTTAAATGTTTTTTGTTTTCTCTTAACTTTGATTTTTTTAAAATAGAAAATCCGTGTTTTTCGCTTTGTTTTTAAGGTGTGTGGTTTATTTTGCTGTTTATTTATTCTCTCGAATTTGTCCTTCCGCCTCTTCTCAATCCCAACAGCTTTGTCTGAACTCCTGGCTCCTGCAGTCCGCCTGGACAGACAGACAGACAGAGAGAGAGAGAAACTGTGTAACCTTAGCGGAACACTATGTTACAGCTTGCCATAAACAGAGGGACAACCAGTAAACCTAAGAAAAGAGTATATACAAATTATACGAATGTATATTTATACACTCAGGGATATATCTGTTTATACACTGTATGAATAGATCTGCGTTTATGTGTTCAACCATAAATGTTTTTCGATGCTTTGGCAACATAAGATGTACCTTATCATCATGCCAATAAAGCGATTTGAATTGAATTGAGACAGAGAGAGAGACAGAGAGAGAGAGAGAGACAGACAGAGAGAGAGAGAGAGAGACAGACAGAGAGAGAGACAGAGACAGAGAGAGACAGAGTAATCCAGCACTGAACCCACCCTCTGTAAATAATGATTCAAACATCACAGCTTAACAAGAAACACGAGCACCTTTCTCAAACAATGCAGAATCTCTCAGTAAATAGAATTCGACATTGATTGCACTGTGTACACATATATACTTATATACACTGTATATAAAATAACTTCCTTTATTTAATCTCCACATCCTTGTTTTAATGTATGTATTATATATAAAATGTTTTGCTTATATTTGATACTTTTGTGTTAGTGATATAATGCATGCATATATCTATTATATTCTCTAAATACATGTGTAATATGTTTCTGTAATCATTTCTATAATATGATATTAATTGCAGGGATGGTTGATGTGGCTGTATTACCAGATGCTGCTTCGGGCTGGGTGTCCTGGGATGGGTGAATTATCCTGGGCTTTGTCTCCTGAACAATGATCTTGGAGATCATTTGGTTCATTGCCAGCCCTGCACCCACAGACTGAGAGCCCCCCAAAACCCAGAACACTCGCAGCTCACTCTCACACTGAATCCCAGTCCTTGCCCCTCAGACAAGGCAAGAGCGAGTGAAATTTAACCAGAGTTCTGTGGAGGGGTTTTTAAATATCCCCCACCCCCCACATTTGGTTTTCAAAGGCTCGATCCTGTCATCAGTATTTAAGCCCCCCACAGGCTGTTCTCCGGGATCGGCAGGGATCTGCTCAGACAGAAATAGAAACACCATGAAATGCACTGTAAATACACCGAGGGAAACCACACAGGACCGGAGAGAGAGAAAAATCCACAGAGAGAGAGAGAGAGAGAGACTGTTTAAAATTAAGACTGTTTAAAATTAATATTGAACGTACCAAATGAAGTACAAAGACTGTTTAAAATTAATATTGTTTAAAAGTAATATTGTATGTACCCAACAAATGTCAAATCGATTGACACCTACAGAATGTTGGAAAACTGTACCTTTTTGCTATGTAAGCTTTGGCAATATGGTTCTCTGTAAACTTTCATGCCAATAAAGCATTTGAATTGGAATTGGAATTGGAGGGGGAGGGACCCGGAGAGAACAAAACCCAGTGAGAGAAAGAGCAAGAATCAACCCAGGGACACAGAGAGTGGACCCAGCGAGAGAGGTCGGTGGGCTCCGAGGAGGGAAGGGTCCTATTAGGACAGATATCAGGAAATTGTTCCTCAAACACAGCGATCGCCATGCGGTGCAATCTTCCAGACAGCAAAGACCCTGGAATAATTGAAGAAGCATTGGGGGCTACGGGTCGGTGATGTTAGGATGTCTATGGGTGGATGAACCAGGAGGCACCGAATGGCCTTCCCCATCCATAGTTATCTTGGGAGCGCAGAAAGAGATGGAGGGAGAGGAAGGGAGGGCAAGAGACCAGGAAAGCACAAAGCCAGAGAGAATCAGCAGCGGGTATTTCCAGAAGGGAGACCGGGCTATCTGTCCTGGTTCTCCTCAGCCTCTCTGCAGCCTTTGCCAAGCTCCACACCATCCTTCTCCAGCACCGCTCCACCGTGCTCCAGCTCACTGCGATTGCCTTTGCTTGGTTCCACCCCTCCCTCTCTGCTGATCGGGAATGTGCTGCCTGAAAGGGCGGTGGAAGCAGATTCAACAGTAACTTTCAAAAGGGAATTGGATAAATACTTGAGAAGGAGAAATGTGCAGGGCTCTGGGGAAAGAGCAGGGGGGAGTGGGACTGATTGGAGAGCTCGACCAAAGAGCCGGCACAAGCACGATGGGCCGAATGGCCTCCTCCTGTGATGTATCATTCTATGATCATAGTTGGAATCTCCAGCAATGGTTTCGCTTCCCTTCCCCCCACCCTCCTTGTCTCTGGAGGTCCCGAAGGATCTATCCTGGCCCCTTTCCACATCTACACGCTGCCCCTTGGAGATATCATCTACAGACATGGGTTCAGCTACCACATGTAGGCTGACCACACCCAGCTCCACCTCACCACCAGCTCTGTCCATCCCTCCAATACCCCTGTGCTGTCGCACTGCTTGTCCTGCATCTATTCTTGGATGAGCTGCAATTTTCTCCAGCTTAACATTGGGGGAAAAACCAAGCCATCATTTTCAGCCCCTGCCACAAACTCCATACCCTTGCCACCAATCCCCTGTCCTGGACTGTCTCCGGCTGAACCAGCCTCCTCACAGCCTTGGCCTCCTATCTGACCCTGAGCTGAGCTTCCGACCCTATCCTCTCCATCAAAAAGACCTCCTATTTCCACCTCTGCAACATCGCCTGTCTCCGTCCCTGTCTCAGCTCATCTGCTGCTGAAACCCTCATCCCTGCCTTTGTTACCTCCAGACTCGACTATTCCAACACACTCCTGGCCGACCTCCCACCTTCCACCCCCCGCAAACTTCAGCTCATCCAAAACTCTGCTGCCCCGTGTCCTAACTCACACCCAGTCCCGTTCACCCATCACCCCCTGTGCTCACTGCCCCGTGTCCTAACTCACACCCAGTCCCGTTCACCCATCACCCTCTGTGCTCACTGCCCCGTGTCCTAACTCACACCCAGTCCCGTTCACCCATCACCCCCTGTGCTCACTGCCCCGTGTCCTAACTCACACCCAGTCCCGTTCACCCATCACCTCCTGTGCTCACTGCCCCGTGTCCTAACTCACACCCAGTCCTGTTCACCCATCACCCCCTGTGCTCACTGCCCCGTGTCGTAACTCACACCCAGTCCCGTTCGCCCATCACCCCCTGTTCTCACTGCCCCGTGTCGTAACTCACACCCAGTCCCGTTCACCCATCACTCCCTGTGCTCACTGCCCCGTGTCGTAACTCACACCCAGTCCCGTTCGCCCATCACCCCCTGTTCTCACTGCCCCGTGTCGTAACTCACACCCAGTCCCGTTCACCCATCACCCCCTGTGCTCACTGCCCCGTGTCGTAACTCACACCCAGTCCCGTTCGCCCATCACCCCCTGTTCTCACTGCCCCGTGTCCTAACTCGCACCCAGTCCCGTTCGCCCATCACCCCCTGTGCTCACTGCCCCGTGTCCTACCTTGCACCCAGTCCCGCTCGCCCATCGCCCCCTGTGCTCACTGCCTCGTGTCCTAACTCACACCCAGTCCCGTTCACCCATCACCCCCTGTGCTCACTGCCCCGTGTCCTAACTCACACCCAGTCCCGTTCACCCATCACCCCCTGTGCTCACTGCCCCGTGTCCTAACTCACACCCAGTCCCGTTCACCCATCACCCCGTGCTCACTGCCCCGTGTCCTAACTCACACCCAGTCCCGTTCACCCATTACCTGCTGTGCTCACTGCCCCGTGTCCTAACTCTCACCCAGTCCCGTTCACCCATCACCCCCTGTGCTCACTGCCCCGTGTCCTAACTCACACCCAGTCCCGTTCACCCATCACCCCCTGTGCTCACTGCCCCGTGTCCTAACTCTCACCCAGTCCCGTTCACCCATCACCCCCTGTGCTCACTGCCCCGTGTCCTAACTCACACCCAGTCCCGTTCACCCATCACCCCCTGTACTCACTGCCCCGTGTCCTAACTCACACCCAGTCCCGTTCACCCATCACCCCCTGTGCTCACTGCCCCGTGTCCTAACTCACACCCAGTCCCGTTCACCCATCACCCCCTGTGCTCACTGCCCCGTGTCCTAACTCACACCCAGTCCCGTTCACCCATCACCCCCTGTGCTCACTGCCCCGTGTCCTAACTCACACCCAGTCCCATTCACCCATCTAACCCTATGGCTTTATTACCATCTCGTCTCGCCTTGAATATCTCTTAATGTCTCACCTCCCACAGACCTTCCCTTTTGTTCTTTCATCCCCTCCCCCATTTCCCAGCCCCCAAACTTGCTTTTTAACCTGTTTCATTTCCTGCTTTTTTTCTCCGTTCTGACAAAGGGTTTCGACCTGAAGCGTTGACTCTGTTTCTCTCCCCACGGATGTTGCCTGGCCTGCTGAGTTTTTCCAGCGTTGTTATTTTGGATTTCCAGCACCCGCAGTGTTTTGCTATCGTGACCCAATGGCTTCATTGGCTTCTTTTATTTTACGGAGTGACTGCTGCCAACGACCGGAAGCTGCACAGAAGCGCACTGCGCATTAATCCGGAACCCGAAGCATGATGTTTCTGTTTATACACGAGCCCGCTCCCTCCCCGGCATTTAATTATTTTTTTAACCAGCCCACTCCTGTAACGAGCCAGATGTGCGCATGCGCAGAACGCTTCTACACAGCCTCTGGTTCATTGGCAGCAGTCATGTCCTCCATTTCTTTATTCGTTCATGGGTTGTGGGTGTCGCTGGCAAGGCCAGCATTTATTGCCCGTCCCTAGTTGCCCTTGAGAATGTGGTGGTGAGCCGCCTTCTTGAACCGCTGCAGTCCGTGTGGTGAAGGTGCTCCTACAGTGCTGTTAGGGAGGGAGTTCCAGGATTTTGACCCAGTGACAATGAAGGAATGGCCAATATATTTCCAAGTCAGGATGGTGTGTGACTTGGAGGTGGTGGTGTTCCCATGCGCCTGCTGCCCTTGTCCTTCTAGGTGGAAGAGGTCGCGGGTTTGGGAGGTGCTGCCGAAGAAGCCTTGGCGAGTTGCTGCAGTGCATCTTGTAGATGGTACACACTGCAGCCACGGTGCGCCGGTGGTGGAGGGAGTGAATGTTTAAGGTGGTGGATGGGGCGCCAATCAAGGGAGCTGCTTTGTCCTGGTCCCTCAATGCCTTGGATTTAAAATTTTCAATCTCGTGATGATATCCCTTCGTGGCTTGCACTGAACGCTTCATTCCTCTGACTTTGGCCCTGTGCATCCCCCCTCACCGCACCATTGGTGGCCGTGCCTTCAACCACCTCGGCCGCACGCTCTCAAACTCCCTCCCTAAACCCCTCCACCTCGCTCTGCTTTTAAGCTATCTCTTTGACTAAGCTTTTGTTCACCTGCCCTAATGTCTCCTTCTTTGACTTGGTGTCCATTCTTTCCTCTGTGAAGCGCCATGGGACATTTTTTCTACGGTTAGGGCGCTATATAAATGCTAATTGTTGTTATCCCGTCTCTCAGAAAAATTTCCAAAGCAGACACGGAATTCGGAGAGGAGATGAGAAGCATCAGGTAGTCGTGATTACAAGCTTGAGTTTTCAAAGTCTTAGGGTGCAGGAAGTGAGGAAGATTGGTGGAGGGAGGGAGTTCCAGGGTTTCAGGAACCTGGGGATTAATGAGTTGAAGCAGGAGTCGGAACGATGGGCCTTGATTCAAGGTGTGAGGACGCTGGGTGGAGGAAGCGTGTGTAGGACGGGGAATTTGGAACTTAGGAAGAGGAAAGTACAGAGGAGCACTGACCACAGTACGGTTAACGGGGGTCTCGGGACAGAGAGGCGGGGCGAGGGGTCTCGGGACCGAGAGGAGGGGCGAGGGGTCTCGGGACAGAGGAGGGGCGAGGGGTCTCGGGACAGAGAGGAGGGGCGAGTGGGTCTCGGGACAGAGAGGAGGGGCGAGTGGGTCTCGGGACAGAGAGGAGGGGCGAGGGGTCTCGGGACAGAGAGGAGGGGCGCGGGATCTCGGGACAGAGAGGGGTCTTAGGACAGAAAGAAGGGGCGAGGGGGTATCGAGACAGAGAGGAGGGACGAGGGGTCTCAGGACGGAGAGAAGGGGTGAGATTGGTGGTTGGAGGCAAGAGACGGAAGTTCCCTTTCTTCTTGTATCCTCTTAAGGAATCCTGGAAAAGTCTCCCAGATATGTGAAGGACATTCCACTCTTGTGCTTTGTGGGGCGTTTGTGTATGTTGGAAGGATGGAAACATCACGTCACGGAACTCATTTGTGTTGTCGGTAACTTTCCCTTCTTTCCCATTGTCAGGCAGGGTGAAATCACAAGCCTCCCGTTGCGATGGCCGGTCTTGCAACCCCTCCGTCGGTAACCTGGCGGCCGGGAGGGCCGTGCGGACTCTGACCAGCTGCGGTGACAATGGCATGGAGCTATACTGCTCCTTCCCGGACGACGAGGGTCCCGGAGACACCGGCTCGGTCTGCAGACGCACCAAGTGCTCCAAATGCAATGTCAACCGATCGGAATACTCCCACCCGGCCTCGGACATGACGGACGATGTCTTCCGCCGCCGCAGCAGCTGGTGGCAGTCGGCCCAAGGAGCGGCCAGGGAGGAGATCAGGCTGGACCTGGAGACGGAATTCTACCTGACGCACGTTATCCTGGTCTTCAAGTCACCCAGGCCGGCGGCCATGTTGCTGGAGAGGTCCCAGGACTACGGACGGACCTGGAGGCCCTACAAATACTTTGCCAGGAATTGCACACAGATGTTCGGGATGGTCGACGACAACGTGCGGGAGAGCTCGCTCTGCACCTCCAGATACTCCGATCCGCAGCCCTGTTCCAAGGGAGAGGTAAGGGGGTATCAAAACTGACGAGCAATCCTCGCCACCGTTTCTTGGTTTAGTGTCAGCCCTGGCTCAGTGGGCCGCACTCCCGCCTCTGAGACAGCAGGTCGTGGGTTCAGGTCCCACTCCAGAGACCTGAGCACAAAATCCAGGCCGACACTCCCAGTGCAGTACTGAGGGAGTGCTGCACTGTCGGAGGGGCAGTACTGAGGGAGCGCAGCACTGTCGGAGGGGCAGTACTGAGGGAGCGCAGCACTGTTGGAGGGGCAGTACTGAGGGAGCGCCGCACTGTCAGAGGGGCAGTACTGAGGGAGTGCTGCACTGTCGGAGGGGCAGTACTGAGGGAGCGCAGCACTGTTGGAGGGGCAGTACTGAGGGAGCGCTGCACTGTCGGAGGGGCAGTACTGAGGGAGCGCCGCACTGTCGGAGGGGCAGTACTGAGGGAGCTCTGCACTGTCGGAGGGGCAGTACTGAGGGAGTGCTGCACTGTTGGAGGGGCAGTACTGAGGGAGCGCAGCACTGTCGGAGGGGCAGTACTGAGGGAGCGCAGCACTGTCGGAGGGAGAGCTGCACTGTCGGAGGGGCAGTACTGAGGGAGCGCTGCACTGTCGGAGGGGCAGTACTGAGGGAGCGCAGCACTGTTGGAGGGGCAGTACTGAGGGAGCGCAGCACTGTCTGAGGGAGAGCTGCACTGTCTGAGGGAGAGCTGCACTGTCCGAGGAGCCGTCTTTCAGATGAAACGTTAAACCGAGGCCCCGTCTGCTCTCAGGTGGACGTAAAAGATTCCACGGCCACTATCTGAAGAAGGGGTGGTGGGGGGGGGAGTTCTCCCCGGTGTCCTGGCCAATATTTATCCCTCAAGTAATATTACTAATGAGGCTATCCAAAGCTCGGCTGCCCGTGTCCTAACTCGCGCCAAGTCCTGTTCGCCCATCTCCCCCATCACTGACCTACAATGGCTGCTGGTTAAGCAGCGCCTCGATTTCATAATTCTCATCCTTGTTTTCAAATCCCTCCATGGCCTCGCCCCTCCCTATCTCTGTAATCTCCTCCAGCCCCACAACCCTCCGAGATCTCTGTGCTCCTCCAATTCTGGTCTCTTGAGCATCCCTGATTTTAATCGCTCCACCATTGGTGGCCGTGCCTTCAGCTGCCTGGGCCCCGAGCTCTGGAATTCCCTCCCTAAACCTCTCCGCCTCTCTCTCCTCCTTTAAGACGCTCCTTAAAACCTCCCTCTTTGACCCAGCTTTTGGTCACCTGCCCTAATTTATCTTTGTGGCTCGGTGTTAAATTTTTATGTCTTAAAATACTCATGTGAAACGCCTTGGGACGTTTTACTACATTAAAGCCGCTATAGAAATACAAGTTGTTGTTGTAATAAACAAATGATCTGGTCATTATCACATTGCTGTTTGTGGGAACTTGCTGTGCACAAATTGGCTGCTGCGTATCCTACATTACAACAGTGACGATACTTCAAAAGCACTTTGGGATGTGCGGAGGTGGTGAAAGGCGCTGGAGAAATGCAAATTTGTTTTTTTGTTTGTTTGTTCTACCTTCCCCCTGTCGTTTGAAGCCACCGACTGCACAGGCACTGCCCGTCCTCCAGTACTTCGCCAGTGGCCATTCCGCACCTGCGTGTCGGACAGAGCCATTGGTAGCCATTCCCGCCTCGTAGTCTGCAGGTCGCGGGTTCAAACCCCACTCCGGACATTCCCGGCCAGTGGAGACCGGAGCTCCGACTCCGAATTCCGGCTCGGGATCCTTGCGTCCGATGGGTGTGAGTGGACACCCCCGCCCTCCCTCATCCTATGGGTTGTGGGGGCTCATAAAGCCCTCCCCCTGTATAGGACTAACCCCGCTATCGGCTGGTATAAAGGTGGTCACGGCCATGGAAGGAGCGTTCACACCGCCGCCCGTCAGATTGTTAATCAGCCCGCCAATCCTTCCACTATTTCACACTGTTTTCTGAAGGCACCAAACAACAAGAAGCTGTGAGCCCACACTTTGAGGACAGGATGTTTGAACATGGTGGGGCATCAGGAATCCCTGTGATCAGGACCAGGAGCCTGGCTGATATTAAGGGGAGCGAAACCCTTTATCCATAGAGTATTCTCCACTCCCTCCCTGAAGGTGCTGATTCTTGACGGGAAGAATCACCAATGCGTTCAGCTCTGGGCACCGAACCCCGGGAAGGATGCGTTGGCCTTGGATGGGGAGCATTCAGCAGAATCATACCTGGGCTTAAATGGTTAATATACGAGGACATGTTCCATAGACTTGGTTTGCATTCCCTTGAGTTTAGAAGATTGAGGGGTGATCTGATCGAGGTGTTTAAAAGGAATTCAATAGAGTCGATAGAGAGAAACTATTTCCTCTGGTTGGGGGGGGGGGGGGGGAGTCCAGAACAAGGGGGCAGAACCTTAAAATTAGAGCCAGGCCGTTTAAGAGAAAAATCAGGAAGTATATTTTCACAGTGTTGTAGAAATCTGGAACACTCTTCCCCAAAAGACTTTGGATACTCGGGACAATTAGGAATGTAAAGACTGAGATTGATAGATTGTTGTTGGGTAACAGTATCGAGGGATATGGAGCAAAGGCGGGACAATGGAGTTGAGGTACAGATCAACCACGATCTAATTGGATTGTGGAACAGGCTCGAGGAGGGGCTGAATGGCCTCCTCCTGTTCCTGTGTTACAGGCTCGAGGGGCTGAATGACCTCCTCCTCTTCCTGCGTGACAGGCTCGAGGGGCTGAACGGCCTCCTCCTGTTCCTGTGTATCAGGCTCGAGGGGCTGAATGGCCTCCTCCTGTTCCTGTGTAACAGGCTCGAGGGGCTGAATGGCCTCCTCCTGTTCCTGTGTAACAAGCTCGAGGGGCTGAATGGCCTCCTCCTGTTCCTGTGTAACAGGCTCGAGGGGCTGAATGGCCTCCTCCTGTTCCTGTGTAACAGGCTCGAGGGGCTGAATGGCCTCCTCCTGTTCCTGTGTAACAAGCTCGAGGGGCTGAATGGCCTCCTCCTGTTCCTGTGTAACAGGCTCGAGGGGCTGAATGGCCTCCTCCTGTTTCTATGTGGCGCATTAACCGACAGAATGAACAGTTGGGACCTGCCTTCCTTGAGTCATTTCGAATGTTCAACAGTGGAACGCCAAGTGGTAAGAGAGCAATGGAAAGATACCAAATGGGAACTGGGAATAAACAAGAAAGCGTCCAACAGAGAAGGACATCGTCGCATCAGAGCCAAGCCAATTACTCCCCTGGAAGTGTAATGCCTTTCAATAAATTGCTTCAGTGTTATTTTATACTTCCTCGGGGAGATGAGTGGTCCAAACACTGGCTCTCTCACGCAAGCTTGTTTTGGTTAGGAGCATTCCAGGAAGGGACGGGACGGGACGGGAGAGTGGGAGCAGGCGGCAAGGGGGGGCACTGGAACTCTTTGATCAGATTCCGTCTGCGCTGCCTCGCTGATACACACGGTTAGAGGGGGTAAAATAAATATTTTGTTTCTTATCAAGAGATCAGGACAAAAGCAGTGAAGGGAAAAGTACAACTCCTCGTGAAAGGGAGTGAGATATTCTTTTTGAGGAGAATTTACTTTGAAGCCGGGGAACCCGAAGCTGTTTTATCTGAGCAGCTCTTTGCAACTGATGCCAGATCAGGATCCGAGTCAGTCCGGTTATCCATGTTTGCTTGACTTGGAGACAATTCCACTGTGTTAATCCTGGATCGGGAGACGATTCTGTTGTCAGGATTTCCTGATCAAGAACCAATATTACTCTGCCTCCAATTAAGTACTGAGGGAGTGCTGCACTGCCGGAGGTGCCGTCTTTCGGATGAGACGTTAAACCGAGGCCCCGTCTGCTCTCTCAGGTGGACGTAAAAATTCCCACTGCCACTATTTCGAAGAAGAGCAGGGGAGTTCTCCCCAGTGTCCTGGGGGCAATATTTATCCCTCTACCAACATAACAAAAACAGATTATCTGCTCATTATCACATTGCTGTTTGTGGGATCTTGCTGTGCGCAAATTGGCTGCCGCGTTTCCCACATTACAACAGTGATTCCACTTCAAAAAGTACTTCATTGGCTGTAAAGCGCTTTGAGATGTCCGGTGGTCATGAAAGGCGCTATATAAATGCAAGTCTTTTTTTCCAAATATTGGGAAGACCAAAGCCATCGGCCCAGAAATTCGGGTCGGGGGCTTCCCGTGGGTGCAAGCCCCCGACCTGCACTTACCTAGCGCGCCGGCCGTTGAGCTGTGGGCCCACGTGGGATTCCGATCCTGGGCCTCCTCCAGCTGTCGGCGCGCAGTGCTTGCGTATCCCAGGGGCGCAGTTAGTTCAATGCATCCCCTGGGATCACGTGGGCCATGGAGAGCCAATGGTAGCAGGGAATGCCCATTCATAAATTTGACAGGAAGAGCTGTCAAACCTATAAATACTATAAACCCCGAAAATCACTAAAATTTCAAAATTTTTTTTAAATCACATTTTTAAAATAACTATAAATTACATGAAATAACTATTTTAAACAATAATTTAAATTTTTGAAAAAATTAATTACATTTTCTAATGGGGCTAAAAATAAACTTACCTTTTAAAGTATTTAAAAATAATAAACCTGTGGAAAAAATGTTTAAATTTTAATTAATTCACCACTTACCTTGTTAAAAGCAAGCCTTGCGCCTGCTTTTTAAAAGTGTAACTGCTGGAGACTTACCCTCCCAGGGAACCCTGCAAAAAAAACGGAAGTTCGATCTGCCTCTCCGGTGCACGCGTTCCACCTGTCAACCCCTTCTTTCAAGGGAACGGAAGTTCCGGTTTCCCGTGCATGCGCAGTGCATGCAGGAAACCGGCACTTTCGTTGGGCCTACGCGTGAGTACCCAGCGCGTACTCGCCCGTGGGGACCCGAATTTCTGGGCCATTGTCCTCGGTCCCCACCACAAACTCCGTTCCCTGGCCAACTGGTCAGTTCAATAGTTGAGCGAGGCAGAGTCACAGTCCGCGGCACTATTGGCCATTGAGGCGCTGGCGATTGGTATTTGATGGGATACGGAGGGGTTGGGCTTCCTCCCACCCTGCTCAATATAGCATCATCACCTCCCAAATCACATTCCATCCTGACCTGGACATATGTCACCGTCTCTTCATTGGGGGATATTAACCCAGCAACAATGTGTGTGTTGCCTTACTTGATTTAGACAGAATAACTCCGAGCTATGTTCTCCTGAAACTACTGTTATATCCCTGAAATTTAGACGGTTAAGGTCTGATCGAAGTTTTCAAGATATTAAGGGGAACAGATAGGGTAGATAGAGAGAAACTATTTCCGCTGGTTGGGGAGTCTAGGACTAGGGGCAGAGTCTAAAAATTAGAGCCAGACCTTTCAGGAGTGAAATTAGGAAACACTTCAACACACAAAGGGTGGTAGAAGTTTGGAACTCTCTTCTGTAAACGGCAATTGATGAGAGATCAATTAATTCTAAATTGGAGATTGATAGACTTTTTGTTAACCAAAGGTATTAAGGGATATGGGCCAAAGGCGGGTAGATGGAGTTAGGTCGATGCTGAGTATATTCAAGGCTGAGATCGATGGATTTTTGGGCTCTAGGGGAATCGAGGGATATGGGGATCGGGCGAGAAAGTGGAGTTGAGGTCGAAGGTCAGCCATGACCTTATTGAATGGAGGAACAGGCTCGAGGGGCCGAATGGTCTACTCCTGTTCCTATGTTCTTGCATTTTCATCTTCTCGCAAACTTTGCTGGACCTGACTATCTTGCATCTTCCTGTTTCTAAAACCTGGCTGACTGACTAACTCTCTGCCTCTGTGTTTCGCCTCCCTCTGTTCACGGCCAGGGTAGGGTATGTCACTGAAAATGAAAGTTTGCTGGGCTGTGGGGTAGGAGGAGGGGGGAGTGGGACTATCTGGACAGCTCTACCAAAGAGCCAGGAACGGCACGATGGGCCGAATGGCCTCCTAGCTGCTGCATGTTTCATTGGTTCTTTCCGCTGTGTTGCAGGTGATATTCCGAGCCTTGTCCCCGGCCAACAGGATAGAAAACCCTTATAGTGCGGCAGCTCAGGACATTCTGAAACTCACCAACCTACGGCTCCAGTTGCTGAAGCAGCAGGAGTGCCCCTGCCAGCACAGGGGGCTTCTGGGGAAGCCCCAATGGTTCGCCCATTACGCAGTCTACGACCTGATTGTCCGGGGGAGCTGTTTTTGTAACGGACACGCCGAGGAGTGTCAGCCATTGGACAGGCCCGAGCGACGGGGCAGGAGCACGGAGACCATGGTGAGTAAAGACAAGTGCGAAACCTTCTCGTAAGGTGCAGGTGTCAGCCGTGGCTCAGTGGGCAGCTCGCTCTCTCACCTCTGTGTCAGAAGAACATGGGTTCAAGCCCCACTCCAGAGACTTGAGCGCATAATCCAGGCTGACACTCGCAGCACAGTACTGAGGGAGCGCCGCACTGTCGGAGGGGCAGTACTGAGGGAGCGCTGCACTGTCGGAGGGGCAGTACTGAGGGAGCGCTGCACTGTCGGAGGGGCAGTACTGAGGGAGTGCCGCACTGTCGGAGGGGCAGTACTGAGGGAGCGCTGCACTGTCGGAGGGGCAGTACTGAGGGAGTGCCGCACTGTCGGAGGGGCAGTACTGAGGGAGTGCTGCACTGTCGGAGGGGCAGTACTGAGGGAGTGCCGCACTGTCGGAGGGGCAGTACTGAGGGAGCGCTGCACTGTCGGAGGGGCAGTACTGAGGGAGCGCTGCACTGTTGGAGGGGCAGTACTGAGGGAGTGCCGCACTGTCGGAGGGGCAGTACTGAGGGAGTGCCGCACTGTCGGAGGGGCAGTACTGAGGGAGCGCTGCACTGTCGGAGGGGCAGTACTGAGGGAGCGCTGCACTGTCGGAGGGGCAGTACTGAGGGAGTGCTGCACTGTCGGAGGGGCAGTACTGAGGGAGTGCTGCACTGTCGGAGGGGCAGTACTGAGGGAGCGCTGCACTGTCGGAGGGGCAGTACTGAGGGAGCGCCGCACTGTCAGAGGGTCAGTACTGAGGGAGTGCTGCACTGTCGGAGGGGCAGTACTGAGGGAGCACTGCACTGTCGGAGGGGCAGTACTGAGGGAGCGCCGCACTGTCGGAGGGGCCGTCTTTCGGATGAGACGTTAAACCGATGCCCCGTCTGCCCTCTCAGGTGGATGTAAAAGATCCCATGGCCAGTATTTCGAAGAAGAGCAGGGGAGTTCTCCCCGGTGTCCTGGCCAATATTTCTTTCTTTCTTTTCTTCCTTTCTTTCTTCCTTTCTTGTCTTTCTTGTCTATATCTTTTTTTTTCTTTCTCTCTTTCATTTCTCGGTCTCTTCTCCACTCTGACAGATGCAAAAAGAGTTGAATTAGTCCCACTCCCCCTGCTCTTTCCCCACAGCCCTGCAAATTTTCTCCTTCAGCTATTTATCCAATTCCTTTTTGAAAGTTACTATTGAATCTGCTTCCACCGCCCTTTCAGGCAGCGCATTCCAGATCACAACAACTCGCTGCATAAAAACAAAATTCTCCTCATCTCCCCTCTGGTTCTTTTGCCAATTACCTTCAATCTGTGTCCTCTGGTTACCGACCCTCCTGCCACTGGAAACAGTTTCTCCTGATTTACTCCATCAAAACCCCTCATGATTTTGAACACCTCGATTAAATCTCCCCTTAACCTTCTCTGCTCCAAGGAGAACAATCCCAGCTTCTCCAGTCTTCCTTTTTTTGAGATTTTCTCACACTTGTAATATCAGAAAGTGAAGCTACTTTTGGAGGGTCGAAGTTCACAGTAAGACACAAGCCAAGCGAGAGGTCAGAGACCAACGTTACTGAGCACCAAACAAAGTCAGAACTAGAATGAGAAATAAATCTGGAGCTTCCAACATCCGAGCTTGAACTATTACATAAAAAATGCAATTGTAAGAAAGCTGGGTACATTTATAAATAGTCTGAGAAACGCTCTCTTTAAATAGCCCAGTAGGCGGGAGAATGGGTTTAAATGTTTCAAATACTAAGCATGACGTGGCAGAATCGAGCTGTCTAAGCAAAAATCCCTCGCTAATTCCTGTCGAACTTCACCCATATATGGTCCCAGCTCTCCTCCGCAGTGGATGTGAGACGGTGGATGTAAAAGATCCCACGGAACTATTTCGAAGAAGAGCAGGGGAGTTCTCCCCAGTGTCCTGTGGCCAATATTTATCCATCAATCAACATCACTAAAAACAGATTATCTGGTCACTGTCACTTTGCTGTTTGTGGGAGCTTGCTGTGCGCAAATTAGCTGCCGTGTTTCCTGTAGTGTATGTGCTTTAAGTCAGAACTACTTTTTACAGCTCCTGTATACTGTAGTACCGGCAGTGACCACACCGGTATATAAGCTGTGCGCATGCCTCTGTACCCCAGTCTAGAGATTACCCTCCTCCAGTAAAGACCTGTTATTTGTTTATGTACAGCATCCGTGTAATTATTTAATCCACTGAACCACGGATCTAACAGTGGCGACGAGTGTCGATGCGAATCTACCTGCAACATAAAACAAAAAAAACAAAAAAAAATAGTCGAGTCCAGGAACACGGGCGTCGACCGCGAGCAACCGCCCAGCAGTCAGGCAGAGATCCAACTTCACTGGGGAGGTTGTGGAGAGCTGGGCTTGGTTCCCCAGCCACAACGAGCAGTAAGAGACCGATGACGGGTCCAGAGCAGACCCTTCCCGAGCAGCGGCGGCTGGAGCCGACCGACGGCAGAGAGAGAGAGCCGAGCAGCGTTGACGGGGTAAGAAAGAGGGTGAAGAGAGCAGGGCGCAGCCGGGGGTTGAACACCAAGCGGCATCGAGGAAAAATACTGCAAACCGGAGAGAGGGTAAGAAACAGCCGGGTTCTAGACTGAGCGGCGTCGACAAATATCAAGAGAAGAACGCGCAGAGCACAGCCAGGGATCACGGGCTGATCAGGGTCCGCGGGGCGAAGCAAGGGGAGACGCCATTGAGCCGCGGAGAAGCAGGGAGAGCACGGGAGGCGCCATTGAGCCGCGGAGAAGCAGGAAGAGCGCGGGAGACGCCATTTTGTGAAGCCGCAGCGGAGAAGACGGGCGAGCGTAGGAAGGAAGGCGCGGGAGATGCCATTTTGTGCCAGCGGAGAAGAAGGGGAAGCGCGGGAGGCGCCATTGGTGATAGTTAACGCACAACCAAGGATGCCGAAGAGTGGCAGTATCTCTACGTTCGACAATGAAGTCGAAGATTGGGCGACATATGTGGAACGTATTGAGGTGTACTGCAGGGCGAATGAAGTGCCAGATGCTAATAAAGCACTGGTTCTGTTAAATTCCATGGGTGCAAAAACATATGGGTTACTGCGAAATCTAATAACCCCAGAGAAGCCGGTAAACAAGAATTTTGAAAGCATAGTAGAAATCCTACAGGACCACTTAAACCCCACACCGCTGCTGATAGCAGAACAATTTAAGTTCCATAAAAGGAACCAACACAAAGACGAAAGCAATGTTGAGTACCTAACGGAACTGCGCAAGCTATCGAAACACTGCCAGTTTGGAGCGGGACTAGCAGATACGTTAAGGGACAAGTTTGTGTGTGGGCTACAAAGTGAAGGAACCCAGAAACGGCTTCTATCAGAAAAGGACCTTACGCTGGACAAAGCTTTCAGTATGGCAGTATCACATGAAGCAGCCGCAAGGGGCGCTGCAGAGATACAACGGAGACCGCAAGAATATGGCACCAATGAAATGACCTATGGAACAGGGAAGTGCTAGCGCTGCGGCAGAACAACACATGACCAGAAAGATTGTTGGTTCAAGGACCAAGTGTGCAGACAGTGTGGGAAAGCAGGACACATAGCAAGAGTCTGCAGGTCTGGGAAGAAAACCAACAGTAAGAAATCTCCACAGGAGAAGTACAAAAAGGTATACCAGGTGATGGACAGTGGTTCAGACGAACAGAAAAGTGACACCGACTCCGGAAGCAAGGAGCTGGGTTGTCTGAAACTACATAATGTAACCGAAATGGAGGATCACCAGACTATCTGGGTTACACTCAAGATAGACGGAGTCCAAGTGGAAATGGAATTGGACACAGGGTCAGCTCTAACAGTCATAAATCAAAGAGACTACAAGCGGCTATTTTCACACATACCCTTGAAAGCTACAGAGATTGCCTTGAAGACATATACAGGGCAAAAAGTCTACCCCAAAGGAAAAATAAGGGTGAAAGTGACATATAAAGGCCAGGAAATACCTAAAATGGATATATATGTATTGCCAAATGGAGGACCACCACTGCTAGGACGTGAATGGATCCGGAAGATACAATTAGATTGGCATTCCATACAGGCACTGAAGGTTGAGGCCAAAAAGGATGACGACGTCACACCTGGACGACTGTCAAAAATGCTAACTGACGTAAAAGAAGTGTTCCAGGAGGGACTAGGAACACTAAAAGGAATAACAGCAACAATTAAAATAGAGGAAAATGCAAGCCCAAAGTTTCTGAAGGCCAGACCAGTGCCTTATGCGATCAGACCAGCGGTTGAAGCAGAGCTGGAAGGGTTGGAACGTTCAGGAGTACTGTCCAAAGTGGACTGGAGCGAGTGGGCTACACCCATCGTTCCTGTAATGAAGAGGTCGTTGAGTAATACGCCTGGGGAACCAAAGAAGGTCCGCATCTGTGGGGATTTTAAGGTGACAGTGAACCCAGTCCTTCACACGGTGCAGTATCCGCTTCCACGAATTGAGGATATTTTCGCCTCGCTATCTGGTGGTAAACGCTTCACCAAAATTGATCTAGCCCAGGCGTACTTGCAAATGGAGGTAGAAGAAGCTTCGAAACATTACCTTACGATCAACATCCATAAAGGTCTCTATCAATACAACCGGCTGGTGTTTGGAGTAGCCTCGGCTCCGGCTATCTGGCAAAGGGCGATGGATCAGGTCCTGCAAGGGATTCCAGGGACACGGGCGAAAATAACGGTGATCACCTCGCTAACTTGGAGAAGGTTCTCGCCAGATTAAAGGAGTATGGGCTACGAGCTAATCGCCACAAGTGCAAGTTTCTCCAGAAACAGACCTCGTATTGCGGCCACGTCATCGATGAAGAGGGGTTACATAAGTCCCCTGACAAGATTGAGGCAGTAGTCAAGGCTCCAGCACCGGAAAATGTGTCACAACTGAGGTCGTTCCTCGGGCTGGTAAACTATTACCACAAGTTCTTAACAAATTTGTCCACGGTATTACACCCACTGAACACCCTACTGCAAACAGGGGTACCATGGAAGTGGGATGATGAACGTAGACGAGCTTTCCAGAAGTGTAAAGAATTGATCACATCAAAAGAGGTGTTGGCCCATTTCAACCCATCACTACCAATTCGTTTGGCATGTGATGCATCACCCTACGGCATTGGAGCGGTGCTGTCGCACAAATTCCCAGACGGGTTAGAGAGGCCAGTAGCCTTTGCGTCTCGATCACTAACCTCAGCCGAGCGCAACTACGCCCAGATTGACAGGGAGGCCCTCAGCCTAGTATGGGGAGTAAAAAAATTCAACCATTATCTGCATGGGCAGAAGTTCACCTTGCTGACTGACCACCAACCACTTGTCTCCATCTTTAATCCTAAGAAGGGCGTTCCAGTAATGACTGCACAGCGGTTACAAAGATGGTCCCTGTTTCTAGGGGTGAATCAATATGAAATAGAATATAAAGGCACGAAACAGCATGGGAACGCTGATGGGCTATTGCGCCTGCCACTGCCTACGGTGGAGGAAGCACCAGCAGTGGACCCTATCGAGATATTTTATTCGTCGATAATTGAACGATTGCCAGTAACAAACGCGGATATAGAGAAGGAGACCCGCAATGATCCGACGCTGTCACGGGTATATGAATTGACGGTGAGGGGATGGCCAACACATGGCGACTCACTGTTGCCAGCATTCTCATCCAGAAGAGAACAGCTGTCAGTATGCCAGGGGACAGTGATGTGTGGATCCAGAGTGGTGATTCCACCCAAGTTAAGGGAGAGAGTGCTAAAGGAGCTACATGAAGGTCATCTGGGGGGAGTGAAAATGAAAAGCCTTGCTAGGGAATCGATCAACAAATCGAAGACCTAACTAAGAGCTGCTTAGGATGCCAGAAGGTCCAAAATGCACCACCACATGCCCCTCTACACCCATGGGAGTGGCCCTCCTCTCCATGGCAACGGGTGCACATTGATTTCGCTGGTCCATTCATGGACTCCATGTTCTTAATAGCAGTGGATGCTCATTCAAAGTGGCCTGAGGTGATAAAGATGTCTTCAACCACTACAGAGAAAACGATTGCAGTCCTATGGACCATATTTGCCAGAAACGGCTTGCCAGAGCAGATCTGCTCTGATAATGGACCGCAGTTTGTGTCCGACGAGTTCCAAAAATTCATGAAAAGGAATGGGGTAAGGCATTACACATCCGCCCCGTATCATCCAGCCACCAATGGATTGGCTGAGAGGTTCGTACAAACCTTTAAGAAGGCGATAAAGGCCATGTGCGACGAGGAAATTCCACTACAGCATAAGATGGACAATTTCTTATTAGCCTACCGAAACGCGACACGTGCAGTTACCAACCAGACCCCGGCCATGATGTTCTTTTAACCGAAGGTTGAGATCTTGTCTGGACTTGCTCAGACCAAATGTGCGAAGAAATGTTGAGGACAAACAATTCCAGCACATCAACGAGAAGCCGACAAGGAGCTTCAATGTAGGGCAATCAGTCTTGGCCCGGGACTATCGAACGGAGAAGTGGCAACCCGGAACGATATGTACAAGGCAGGGGCCATTAATGTACACAGTGGATGTCGGGGAGAACATTGTGAGACGCCATGTCGATCAGATCTTAGCGTCACAGGATGGCGTCAACCCCATGTCTCGAGTACCTGGGGATGAACCCGACATACCGGTAGCATCTACTTCAGACCCAGTAGCAGTGGAACCCGATGAACTACCCGATGAAAAGGGGTCAGAATCGCCTCTGCACCAAGAACAAGAACCTCCGGAAAGGCGCTATCCCGAAAGGGTCAGGAAGCCGCCCCAAAGACTGAATGTATAAATGGACTTTTGTTATTAAATGTACATGTAAAAATGTAATTGTTATTTGAATATTAAGGGGGTATTAATCTAAAAAGGGAGGAATTGTAGTGCATGTGCTTTAAGTCAGAACTACTTTTTACAGCTCCTGTATACTGTAGTACCGGCAGTGACCACACCGCTATATAAGCTGTGCGCATGCCTCTGTACCCCAGTCTAGAGATTACCCTCCTCCAGTAAAGACCTGTTGTTTGTTTATGTACAGCATCCGTGTAATTATTTATCCACCGAACCACGGATCTAACATTTCCCACATTACAACAGTGACTACACTCCAAAAAGTACTTCATTGGCTGTAAAGTGCTTTGGGAGGTCCCACGGTCATGAAAGGCGCTATATAAATGCGAGTCTTTCTAATGTATGTCTCTGCCCCATTACCTACTGAATGACGACTCCTCCTACCCCTCTTCATCTCACCCCATCACCATAGCCTTCTATTCCTTCCTCCCTCATGTGTTTATCCAGCTTCCTCTTAAATACATCTAATCATAGAAATTGACAGCACAGAAGGAGGCCATTCGGCCCATCGTGTCCGTGCCGGTCGACAACGAGCTCTCCAGCCTAATCCCACTTTCCAGTTCTTGGTCCGTAGCCCTGTAGGTTACGGCACTTCGAGTGCATATCAAGTTCTTTTTAAATGTGGTGAGGGTTCCTGCCTCGACCACCCTCTCAGGCAGTGAGTTCCAGACCCCCACCACCCTCTGGGTGAAAAAATTTCCCCTCTAAACCTACCTTTTACTTTAAATCTATGCCCCCTGGTTGTTGACCCCTCAGCCAAGGGAAATAGGTCCTCCCTATCCACTCTATCTAGGCCTATCATAATTTTATACACCTCAATTAAATCTCCCCTCAGCCTCCTCTGTTCCAAAGAAAACAACCCCAGCCTCTCCAATCTTTCCTCATCGCTAAAATTTTCCAGCCCAGGCAACATCCTGGTAAATCTCCTCTGCACCCTCTCTAGTGCAATCACATCCTCCCTGTAATGTGGTGACCAGAACTGTACGCAGTACTCTAGCTGTGGCCTAACTAGCATTTTATACAGTTGAAGTATAACCTCACTGCTCTTATATTCTATGCCTCGGCTAATAAAGGCAAGTATCCCGTATGCCATCTTAACCACCTTATCTACCTGTCCTGCTACATTCAGGGATCTGTGGCCATGCACTCCAAGGTCCCTCTGATCTTCTACACTACTCAGTGTCCTACCATTTATAGTGTATTCCCTTGCCTTGTTAGCCCTCCCCAAATGCATTACCTCACACTTATCCGGATTGAATTCTATTTGCCATCTATACTATTTGCCTTAATCACTCCCTGGGTAAAGAAGTTTCTCCTGAATTCCCTATTGGATTTATTAGTGACTATTTACAAGGCACAAGTCAGGAGTGTGATGGAATACTCTCCTCTTGCCTGGATGAGTGCAGCTCCAACAACACTCAAGAATCTCAACACCATCCAGGACAAAGCAGCCCGCTTGATTGGCACCCCATCCACCACCTTAAACATTCACTCCCTCCACCACCGGCGCACCGTGACTGCAGTGTGGACCATCTACAAGATGCACTGCAGCAACTCACCAAGGCTTCTTCGGCAGCACCTCCCAAACCCACAACCTCTTCCACCTAGAAGGACAAGGGCAGCAGGCGCATGGGAACACCACCACCTCCAAGTTCCCCTCCAAGTCACACACCATCCTGACTTGGAAATATATCGGCCGTTCCTTCATTGTCGCTGGGTCAAAATCCTGGAACTCCCTCCCTAACAGCACTGTGGGAGCACCTTCACCACACGGACTGCAGCGGTTCAAGAAGGTGGCTCATCACCACCTTCTCGAGGGTAATTAGGGATGGGCAATAAATGCTGGCCTTGCCAGCGACGCCCACATCCCATAAAAACAAATACATTAAAAAAATGTTATGGCCCCTCATTTTGGTCTTGGCCGCAAGTGGAAACATCTATATGTTTACCCGATCAAACCTTGCATAATCTTCGACCTCGATCAGGTCACCCCTCAGCCTTCTCTTTTCTAGAGAAAAGAGCCCCAGCCTGTTCAGTCTATCCTGAATGTGTTGATTGGGTGGCTGGGCAGGACAAAATAATTTCACACGGCCAATCGTAAGCAGCCTCGGGGGGCCCTCAGTTTAACGAGCGGCTCTGCCTAATCTAGTGACGAGCTGAGCTCCACCTTCGGCCCTTTTGAAGAGGCGGAGAAGTTTCCTCGAGCTCTCCCACGCCCACATACTGATCATTCTTGGCCCCATTCTCTTCTCAGTCCCAGGCAAGACGCGCAGCGTTAATGACCTGCACTGAGTGGCAGCGTCTAGTCAGGATGCTCCAGCTGATGAAGGTGAAGGAGCTCGGACTCCACGCCCTGTCAGTGCTGTTTGCCGTTACCAGGTGTGAGATTTATGAGACTGCTCCCCGTTTACTCGCACCCAGGGAAGACAGCAACGGAGAGCCTTCTGACGAGGGCAGGGGAGGGGCTGAGCAATAACTGGTTGCTCTCACGCTACAAACCCAGCCTTGCCTTCTCACACACCCGACTCTTGTCCTTCCAACAGGTGAGGGGGAACAGCCAGCAGAGGTTACTGTGCTAGATTTCTACACTGACCTACATTGGCTCCCGGTCCAGCAACACCTCGATTTTAAAATTCTCATCCTTCTTTTCAAATCCCTCCATGGCCTCGCCCCTGCCACCCCCACCCCACCCACCACCCCCCCCCCCCACCCCTCCCTGTCTCTGTTTAAATAACCTGGAAATTAAAAAAGCTTGTTTCAGTAAAAGTGACCATGAAACTGTCGGATTGTCGTTAAAAACCCAACTGGTTCGCGAACATCCCTTTTAGGAAATCTGCTGTTCTTACCTAGTTTGGGCCTACATGTGACTCCATAGAAACATAGAAGATAGGAGCAGGAGTAGGCCATTCGGCCCCACGAGCCTGCTCCACCATTCAATGCGATCATGGTTGATCATCCAAATTCAGTACCCTGTCCCTGCTTTCTCCCCATATCCCTTGATCCCTTTACCCTTAAGAAATATATCCAACTCCTTCTTGAATATATTTAACTAGCTGGGGAGCCCCGCGTTGCGAGGGCAATTTTGGGGCGCTTGGTCTCCCTGCCCCTGTGTGTCCCCCCTCTCCCTGTCATGTCCTCTCCCTGTCCTATCCCTCCCTCCCTTCCCCTCTCTCCCTCCCCTCCTCTCCCTCCCGTCCCCTCCTCTCCCTCCCTCCCCTCCCCTGTCTCCCTCCCTCCCCTCCCCCATCTCCCTCCCTCCCTCCCCTCCCCCACCCTCGCCCACCCCCTCCGCTCCCCCACTCCCCTCTGTCCCTCTCTCCGGCCCCTCCCCCTGCCTAGCGCCTGAGGTCCGGTTCTGAGGCCGGGACGGACCGGAGCTGAGGTCCCCCGCGTATGGCGCGGCTGATGGACGGCCACTGCGGGCGGGCGGTGCATGCGCGGTCAGTGCGGGCGGCGCATGCGTGGTCAGTGCGGGTGGCGCGAGGCGGCCCGCGGGGAGCAGGCAAGGGCGGCTTGGCGGCCGTTAGCGAGCGGGAAACTTCGGGCGGCCCGCCCGCGCTACCGTGAAACCTGAGAGGGGGAAGTAGAGAGAGACAGAGAGGGAAGAGGAGAAGGAGAGAGAGGGAAGAGGAGAGAGGGAAGAGGAGAAGGAGAGAGAGGGAAGAGGAGAAGGAGAGAGAGGGAAGAAAGAGAGAGAGAGAAATTTTTTGAGCTTCAGGCCCCGAGTCCCCCCTGCGCGAGGGTGAGGAGGAGGGGGGGGTGCTAAACACAATATAAAACTCAAATAAATTGTTAATTAATTCCCTAACACATAATTCAAATATTTACCTTACTTCCCTAACACACTGAAAGTGTGGGGAAAAAATCGTGAAAAATCAAGATGGCGGCCACTCACCTCAGTTCAGAAGGATAAGGCCCGCCTACACACGCACTGATTGGTCGACCGGTCAGGTCACCGAAGCGTAGGATTGGTCAATCGTCGAGTCACTCGACACTCAACTGTAGGAAGGAACCCGCCGTCCGATTGGTCGACCTCGACGTCACACGGTCGCTAATGAGATGCTAATGAGCGGAAGGCTGAACGTTTTTCGGATACCGCGGGCGCGGTTTTTGTCCGGCCGAAACGTAAATACGCCTATGACCGGTCCGGAATCGCAAGCTTTCTTTTGAGGCGACGCGCGCGTCGGTACGCTCTGTAACTTTCAAACGTATAGAGAACGGACAGACAGACAGACAGACATCGGGACAGACAGACAGAAGAGCCGCTTTATATATATATAGATGTATTGGCCTGTACTGCCTTCTGTGGTAGAGAATTCCACAGGTTCACCACTCTCTGGGTGAAGAAATTCCTCCTCATTTCTGTCCTAAATGGCTTACCCCTTATTCTTAGACTATGACCCCTGGTTCTGGACTCCCCGACCATCGGGAACATCCTTCCTGCATCTAGTCTCTCCAGTCCTGTCAGAATTTTATAAGTTTCAATGAGATCCCCTCTCATTCTTCTAAACTCCAGCGAGTACAAGCCCAATCGACCCAATCTCTCCTCATACGTCATTCCTGCCATCCCAGGTATCAGTCTGGTGAATCTTCGCTGAACTCCTTCCATGGCAAGAACATCCTTCCTCGGATAAGCCGAACAAAACTGCACACAATACTCAAGATGTGGTCTCACCAAGACCCTGTACAACTGCAGCAAGACATCCTTGTTCCTGTACTCAAACCTTCTCGCTACGAAGGCCAACGTACCATTTGCCTTCTTAACCGCCTGCTGCACCAGTCCTACACTAACGCGGTTGACTCTTAACTGTTCTCTGAAGTGGCCGAGCGAGACACTCAGTTGCATCAAAACCACTACGGGGCTACGATAACATAGTGGTTATGTTACTGGACCAGTAATCCAATGGCCTGGACTAATGATCCGGAGACACGAGTTCAAAGCCCAGTAATGGTAACCGGATTGTCTTAAAAACCCAATCTGGTTCACTGATGTCCCTTTAGTGAAGGAAATCTGCCGTCCTTACCCGGTCTGGCCGATATGCGACTCCAGACCCACAGCAATGTGGTTGACTCTTAACTGTTCTCTGAAATGGCCGAGCGAGACACTCAGTTGTAGAAGGCAACCCACCACCACCTTCTCAAGGGCAATTAGGGATGGGCAATAAACGCTGGCCTTGCCAGCGAGAATGTGCAAATAAAAAAAAAAGATTGTTACTTCAATGTGAGGTGAAGTGCAGGAGCCCACATCTGTTGCAGCTTTCGTTGAATCAGTTTTTGAGGTTCCAGCACGCTGGGGAATTCGTCATCACTTAAAAAATGAATGGCCCATATCTTGCTGGAGTGGGGCATCCCGGGCTGCTTCTCCCTTCACCCTGCAGCGGTAACTCGCTGGGAGAGTGAGCTGATAATGGTGCGGTGAAGGCAGCGGGGCATCTGGGTCCTCGGTGAATGACGGGACCAGCAGTCCATCTCCTTAACCAGTGAGATTTAAGGATTGAGAAAGAAACCGAAAAACAGCAGCGCAGGAAATCGGGTGAATTAAAGTCAAAATAACAACAGAAAACGCTGGAAAAACTCAGCAGGCCAGGGGGCAACATCCGTGGAGAGAGAAATAGAGTCAACGTTTCAGGTCGAAGACCCTTCGTCAGAACTGAGGAAAAAAAGGCAGGAAATGAAACAAAGGGCAGTTTGGGGGCTGGGAAATGGGGGAGGGGATGAAAGAAGAGACATTAAGAGATATTCAAGGTGAGACGAGATGGTAATAGGACAGGTAAAGAAACAGACAATGGCTCTAGATGAAGTGTGAAATGCGCTGGCAGCGTAAAAGACAGCTTTGCTATCGAATTAAAGTCAAATCAGGTACAGGAAGAGAAATAAAGAGAGGGAAAGAAAGACTGGATTCAGAGAGAGAGAGAGAAAAAGAGACAAAGAAAAAGTAAGAAAAAAATGTTATCTCAAACAACAATTTACTACCTGTGGGAATGACAGTTTCAATTGTTCACTTTCTGGGCCGGAGAGGTAGGGTGGCATTTCAGGAATGTGAATCTAATTAAAAAGTTACTTGCGCTGTTAAATTCCCTTTCTGCCGTGAGTAATGGGTAATTATTGTGCAAATGCAGCAATTCCCTGAAGGTCACGGGGAGGTTGAGAGTGAGTTAACGTTGGAGCGGCGTAAATCATCCAGCAACCTGTGGCTATTCACAATGCACGGGGTACCTCTTCCTCGCCATAAGTTGCTGGATGATTGACATGTTAATAATGGTGAGCACTATTAAACTCGCTGTAATTTGGGCAGCAGATTCTGGCCCGGTAACATTTTTAATGTAGAAACAGAAAGCTTTGATGGAACAGCGTGACTTTTCCCTTAGGGTCCAATTACCGTGTCTCTTATCTGCTCTTGTTTAGGTCCACGGGAAGTGTGTCTGCAGGCATAACACAGCGGGGGACCACTGTGAAAGGTGCGCACCCCTCTACAATGACCAGCCATGGCAGCCGGGGGATGGAAAGACAGGGGCACCGAATCAGTGTGAAAGTAAGAGACCTTTGTTTCATTTCACAATTAATATGACGCCTCAATTCTCCAGATAGATTGTGTTCTCGAGGTCAACTGAGCTTGGAGTGGTCTGACGGCCGAACGTTCCGTCAACCAGACAATTTTTCAGAGAGGTCACTAAGAAAGTTGCTGCGGAGATTGGAACAGTGTAGAGGGAGCTTTACTCTGTATCTAACCTGTGCTGTACCTGCCCTGGGAGTGTTTGATGGGACAGTGTAGAGGGAGCTTTACTCTGTATCTAACCTGTGCTGTACCTGCCCTGGGAGTGTTTGATGGGACAGTGTAGAGGGAGCTTTACTCTGTATCTAACCCGTGCTGTACCTGCCCCGGGAGTGTTTGATGGGACAGTGTAGAGGGAGCTTTACTCTGTATCTAACCCGTGCTGTACCTGCCCTGGGAGTGTTTGATGGGACAGTGTAGAGGGAGCTTTACTCTGTATCTAACCTGTGCTGTACCTGCCCTGGGAGTGTTTGATGGGACAGTGTAGAGGGAGCTTTACTCTGTATCTAACCCGTGCTGTACCTGCCCCGGGAGTGTTTGATGGGACAGTGTAGAGGGAGCTTTACTCTGTATCTAACCCGTGCTGTACCTGCCCTGGGAGTGTTTGATGGGACAGTGTAGAGGGAGCTTTACTCTGTATCTAACCCGTGCTGTACCTGCCCTGGGAGTGTTTGATGGGACAGTGTAGAGGGAGCTTTACTCTGTATCTAACCCGTGCTGTACCTGCCCTGGGAGTGTCTGATGGGACAGTGTAGAGGGAGCTTTACTCTGTATCTAACCCCTGCTGTGCCTGCCCTGGGAGTGTTTGATGGGACTGTGTAGAGGGAGCTTTACTCTGTATCTAACCCGTGCTGTACCTGCCCTGGGAGTGTTTGATGGGATAGTGTAGAGGGAGCTTTACTCTGTATCTAACCCCTGCTGTACCTGCCCTGGGAGTGTTTGATGGGACAGTGTAGAGGGAGCTTTACTCTGCATCTAACCCGTGCTGTACCTGCCCTGGGAGTGCTTGATGGGACAGTGTAGAGGGAGCTTTACTCTGTATCTAACCTGTGCTGTACCTGCCCTGGGAGTGTTTGATGGGCAGTGTAGAGGGAGCTTTACTCTGTATCTAACCCGTGCTGTACCTGCCCTGGGAGAGTTTGATGGGACAGTGTAGAGGGAGCTTTACTCTGTATCTAACCCGTGCTGTACCTGCCCTGGGAGTGTTTGATGGGACAGTGTAGAGGGAGCTTTACTCTGTATCTAACCCGTGGGCTCTCCGCACATGATCGCTTCCAGTGACCCCTGGTTCAAAGGGCATGTTAGCCGTCACGTGAGGGTACGATTGGACTCTGCTACGATGACCTCCATCATGGAATAGCCCCGCGGTGTTGTCTAACATCACGTCTTGGGCTGGAAGCTGGCGCTAGTGACACCGTATCTCGCTTGGCCTCCGCTCCCTCGGGGCGGGGGTTGGGTGAAGACTGGGGGAGGTTTCTAACTCGGAAAGGTGGTGGATAACGAGACTGCATTCCTCCGCTGACAGAATGCCACTGCCACGGTCACGCGGAGAGCTGCCACTTTGACCCCAGGGCCTGGTTGGCATCGGGCAGACGCAGCGGAGGAATCTGCCAGTCCTGCCAGCACCACACGGAGGGTCGTCGCTGCCAGCGGTGCAAACCCGGCTATTACCGAGACCGCGAGAAGTCGCTATCGGCCCCGAACACCTGCAAACGTGAGTGGCGTAAGAAAACTACTAGGCCCTCGGTCTAAGCGTTAAACAAAGCTTTAATCAACTGTTTTACAACATGGAGGTCTAGTTGTGTCCTTCACTGGTTCCTGTTAAGAATGTCCTGCGCAAGCTGGGCCCGTGCCCGAGTATTTATACTCTCCCTGGACAGCGCCACCCACAGGCCGCTCTGTTGATTCATGTCAGTGAGTAATCTTCCAAACGGCCGGTCAATGCTCGGTCCGTGGTCGGCCCTGGCTCAGTGAGTAGCTCGCTCGCTCTCTCGCCTGAGTCAGAAGGTCACGGGTTCAAGTCCCACGCCTGCGATTTGAGCACAAAAATCTAGACCCCCGCTCCCAGTGCAGTACTGAGGGGCTTCACAGACCCCCGCTCCCAGTGCAGTACTGAGGGGCTTCACAGACCCCCGCTCCCAGTGCACTACTGAGGGGCTTCACAGACCCCCGCTCCCACTGCAGTACTGAGGGGCTTCACAGACCCCTGCTCCCAGTGCAGTACTGAGGGGCTTCACAGACCCCCGCTCCCAGTGCACTACTGAGGGGCTTCACAGACCCCCGCTCCCACTGCAGTACTGAGGGGCTTCACAGACCCCTGCTCCCAGTGCAGTACTGAGGGTCTTCACAGACCCCCGCTCCCACTGCAGTACTGAGGGGCTTCACAGACCCCCGCTCCCAGTGCAGTACTGAGGGGCTTCACAGACCCCCGCTCCCAGTGCAGTACTGAGGGGCTTCACAGACCCCCGCTCCCACTGCAGTACTGAGGGGCTTCACAGACCCCCGCTCCCAGTGCAGTACTGAGGGGCTTCACAGACCCCCGCTCCCAGTGCAGTACTGAGGGGCTTCACAGACCCCCGCTCCCAGTGCAGTACTGAGGGGCTTCACAGACCCCCGCTCCCTGTGCAGTACTGAGGGGCTTCACAGACCCCCTGCTCCCAGTGCACTATTGAGGGGCTTCACAGACCCCCGCTCCCAGTGCAGTACTGAGGGGCTTCACAGCCAATGAAGCACTTTTTGAAGTGTAGTCACTGTTGTAATGTAGGAAACACAGCAGTCAAATTGCGCACAGCAAGATCCCACTAACAGCAATGTGATAAATGACCAGATAATCTGCTTTTTAGTGATGTTGAATGAAGGATTAATATTGGCCCCTGGACACCGGGGAGAACTTCCCTGCTCCTCTTCGAATAGTGGCCATGGGAGCTTTTACATCCGCCTGTGAGGGCAGACCGGACCTCGGTTTAACGTCTCATTCAAAAGTGCAGCGCTCCCTCACTGCTACACTGGGAGTGTCAGCTTCCCTGGAATTTAGAAGGTTAAGGGGTGATCTAATCGACGTTGACAAGATATTAAGGGGAACAGATAGGGTAGAGAGAGAGAGACTATTTATGCTGGTTGGGGAGTCTAGGACTAGGGGCATCGTCTAAAAATTAGAGCCAGACCTTTCAGGAGTGAAATTCGGAAACATTTCTACACACAAAGGGTGGTAGAAGTTTGGAACTCTCTTCCGCAAACGGCAATTGGTGCTTTGACTGTTGGATACGAGATCCTGGTTTTCATTGTTCCAGCTCTCTCTGTCTGTCTCTGTTTCTGTCTCTGTCTCTGTCTCTGTTTCTGTCTCTGTCTCTGTCTCTGTCTCTCTGTCTCTCTCTCTCTCTCTCTGTCTCTCTCTCTCTGTCTCTCTCTCTCTGTCTCTCTCTCTCTCTCTGTCTCTGTCTCTCTCTCTCTCTCTGTCTCTCTCTCTCTGTCTCTCTCTCTGTCTCTCTCTCTCTCTCTCTCTCTGTCTCTCGCTCTGTCTGTCTGTCTCTCTCTCTGTCTCTCTCTGTCTGTCTGTCTCTCTCTCTGTCTGTCTGTCTCTCTGTCTCTCTCTCTCTGTCTCTCTCTCTCTCTCCTGTCTCTCTCTGTCTCTCTCTCTGTCTGTCTGTCTGTCTCTCTCTCTCTCTCTGTCTCTCAATTCAATTCAATTCAATTCAATTCAAATGCTTTATTGGCATGAAAGTTTACAGGGAACCATATTGCCAAAGCTTACATAACAAAAAGTACAGTTTTCCAACATTCTGTAGGTGTCAAACAATTCTGACCTTCGTTGGGTACATACAATATTACTTTAAACAATATTAATTTAAACAGTCTTTGTACATCAGTGGGTACATTCAGTATTAATTTTAAACAGTCCTCAGGTTGTGACATGTTGTTACATATTTGGCACCAAGGTATGGTCTGTCTCCTTCTCCCAGGACTAATCTTAATTTTGACAGGTCATCCAATTCCTTGAAATCTGGGGTTGTTTGGCTGAGCTTGTCAAATAATATGTTTCTTGATGTGTTGAATTTTTCGCATTTTAGGAGGAAATGCATCTCTGTCTCAACCTCGCCGGCCAGACATTGATCACATATTCTATTCTCTCTAGGCTGCCAGGATTTCTTGTATCTTCCTTTTTCAATTGCCAGTTGGTGGTCGCTTAGTCTGTACCTGGTGAGGGTCTGTCTCTGTTTTGTGTCTCTGATGGTCGAGAGATAGTCTGCCAGTTTATATTCTCTTTTTAGGGCCCGGTAACATTCTAATCTGCTTTGGCTTTTGGTTATTTTGTTCCAATGTTCCAGGTAGGTTTCTTTGCTTTGTTTAATGATTTGGTTCACTCGGATTGGTGTTTGGACGGCAGTGTTGGCCTGGGACTGGTCAGGGTCCGGCTGAGTAGGAGTACTTAGTTTCAGTAGCAGCTGACTCAGGGGACTCTTTTCTGGGTTTAGCTCTTGGGTCTGGAAGGCTTTAAAATGAAGGGTGTCTGGGGAGCTAGATTTGAGGTGATTTAGGAAGTTTAGTGCTCGTTTTTGGATGTTTATTATCAGTGGGTATCTGCCTAGTTCGGCTCTACATGCATTTGTTGGTGTTTTCCTTTGGGTGCGAAGGATGCTTCGGCAAAATTCTGCATGTAGGGCTTCTATTGTGTGTTTTTCCCATTTAGTGTAGCTATGGTGATTGAGCGGGCCCCATACTTCACTACCGTACAGCGCAATCGGCAGGATTACGCTGTCAAATATTTTTAGCCAGATTTTGATTGGGATTTGGATGTTGTAGAATTTTCTTTTTATTGCATATAGGGCTCTCTGTCTGTCTGTCTCTCTCTCTGTCTGTCTGTCTGTCTCTCTCTCTCTCTCTGTCTGTGTCTCTCTCTCTGTGTGTCTCTCTCTCTCTCTCTCTCTCTCTGTCTTTAAACACTTCTCCTGGGTTCCAGATTGAGAGAAATGGCTGGAGGCAAGATGAGATGAGTGGAATGCCGATGGTTTGCAGAATGCTGCGTGTTGTGCTCAGTGACATAGCGTGTCCCGAGCTTTCAGTAAAGAGATATTAATAGTTCACATGTGCAACAGCTTCATAAAACTGTCACAATAAAGTTTTATAGTTTGAATTTCTGCTCCATGGGAGAAAAAACTCCAAATGAGAAAGGGATTTTGTTCTAAAGTTAAAATAAGGTTTTTTTCTAACTCGTTGAGAGTAGCTCCACATCTGGAAGGTTGTGTGAGAACCGTTTCTCAATTTGTGCCCGTTTTGGAGGAAGCCGGTCCATTGAGAAGGAAAATTGAGTGAAGCACTGTCCCCATACCAATGGCCGGTGCCCATGACTCCCCACTGGAAAATCGCACCTCTTATTCGCAAAGCACCGTGCGTCACAGAGGGTGCAAAGGAAATTTCTCACAGAAACTCACAGAAACGCCACAGTGCAGATAGAGGCCATTTCGGCCCATCGAGCCTGCACCGACACATATCCCACCCGATCCCCGTAACCCCTACACCAACACATATCCCACCCTATCCCCGTAACCCCACGTATTTAATCCCCCTAACACTAAGGGTCAATTTATCATAGCCAATCAACCTAACCTGCACATCTTTGGACTGACATTTGGAGCCACTCTTCTCACTGATCTCAGCCCCAGCTACCCACCTTCTCAGCTGTGGCTCAGTGGGTAGCTCTGTCTGTCTGTCTCTCTGTCTCTCTGTCGTCTGAGTCAGAAGGTCGTGGGTTCACTCCAGGGACCTGAGTACACAATCTAGGCTGACACTACAGTGCAGTACTGAGGGAGCGCCGCACTGTCGGAGGGGCAGTACTGAGGGAGCGCCGCACTGTCAGAGGGGCAGTACTGAGGGAGCGCCGCACTGTCAGAGGTGCCGTCTTTCGGATGAAGCATTAAAGCGAGGGCCCATCTGCTCTCCCAGTTGGATACAAAATATTCCACAGGTGCTATTTCGAAGAAGAGCAGGGGAGTTCTCCACGGTGTCCTGGGTCCAATATTTATCCCTCAATCAACATCACTAAAACAGATGATCTGGTCATTATCACATTGCTGTTTGTGGGAGCTTGCTGTGCGTGAATTGGCTGCCATGTTTCCTACATTACAACAGTGACCACACTTCAAAAGTACTTCATTGGCTGTAAAGCGCTTTGGGACATCCTGAGGTGGTGAAAGGCGCTGGAGAAATGCATGTTCTTTCTCACTATTTACCTCAACCCCACCTCCCAAAAGAAAGAACGATAATTTACATAATCGCTCCTCACTGTCCAATCGCTCCGTCCCCTCAGTCAATCTGCTTGCTCTGTTCTGTATCCTCTCACTACCTGCAATTTCCTATCTGTAAAGTGGTGACCAAAACTGTACCACAATTAGCATTCAATAAAGTGGCTTTAATGAAATAAAACATCCCAGGCCTGCCACAGGAGCAACTTTTGTTTGATAATCGCTCTACGAAGCACCTTGGGGCATTTTACTATGTTAAAGGTGCTATATAAATGCAACTTGTCGTTGTTGTTGTTGTTATCATCAGACAAAATTTGACAGCGAGCCACATAAGGAGATATTAGGACAGGTGACCAAAAGCTTGGTCAAAGAGGTCGGTTTTAAGGAGCGTCTTCAAGGAGGGGAGAGGCGGAGAGGTTTATGAATGTATTTCCAGAGCTCGGGGCCCAGGCAGCCGAAGGCACGGCCGCCAAAGGTGGAGCGATTAAAATCGGAGATGCTCACGAGGCCAGAATTGGAGGAGCGCAGAGATCTCGCGGGGGGTTGTAGGGCTGGAGGAGGTTACAGAGATAGGGAGGGGCGAGGCCATGGAGGGATTTGAAATCAAGGATGAGAATTTTAAAATTGAGGCGTTGCCGGACCGGAAGCTAATGCAGGTCAGCGAGCACAGGGGGTGATGGGTGAACGGGACTGGGTGTGAGTTCGAACACGAGGCAGTGAACACAGGGGGTGATGGGTGAACAGGACTGGGTGCGAGTTAGGTCACGGGGCAGTGAGCACAGGGGGTGATGGGTGAACGGGACTGGGTGTGAGTTAGGACACGGGGCAGTGAGCACAGGGGGTGATGGGTGAACGGGACTGGGTGCGAGTTAGGACACGGGGCAGTGAGCACAGGGGGTGATGGGTGAACGGGACTGGGTGTGAGTTAGGACACGGGGCAGTGAGCACAGGGGGTGATGGGTGAACGGGACTGGGTGCGAGTTAGGACACGGGGCAGTGAGCACATGGGGTGATGGGTGAACAGGACTGGGTGCGAGTTAGGTCACGGGGCAGTGAGCACAGGGGGTGATGGGTGAACGGGACTGGGTGTGAGTTAGGACACGGGGCAGTGAGCACAGGGGGTGATGGGTGAACAGGACTGGGTGCGAGTTAGGACACGGGGCAGTGAGCACAGGGGGTGATGGGTGAACAGGACTGGGTGCGAGTTAGGTCACGGGGCAGCAGAGTTTTGGATGAGCTGAAGTTTACGCAGGGTTGAAGGTGGGAGGCGGGCCAGGAGAGAGTTGGAATAGTCTTATGCAATATTCTAGGTGCGGTCATGTCAATTCTGAGCTCCTGTACAAATTGTTTCCCAGTGCGTATTGTACCATCCGCCATAGCAGGAGGTGAGCTCCGAACTTCGGTGAATGGTGTAGGCGGGGAGAGGTGGGGGGGGAGGCAGGGGTCTTTGGGGGGTGAGGGTTTGTCGGGGGAGTTGGGGTAGCAGGGGGGAAAGTCAGCAGCACTTCCAGGAGGGGAGAAACTGAGGTCAGTTTGGTGGTGAACAGAGGAGATGGAAGCAATTGTGAATCTGAGGAAAGGATGGAATCGGAAACAAACTTCGGGGGTGGAGTGGTGGTGAGGAGAAGCTTGGGCAACGCTATAGTGGGGGAAGAGAGGGTTGAGAAACTGCAAGTGAGCCTGAAGGGAAAAGAAGGGAATCTGGGATTGGTGGTTTGGGGAGGTGGGCTGGGATTGGTGGTTTGGGAAGGGGAGGTGGGCTGGGATTGGTGGTTTGGGAAGGGGAGGTGCGATTGGTGGTTTGGGAAGGGGAGGTGGGCTGGGATTGGTGGTTTGGGAAGGGGAAGTGGGCTGGGATTGGTGGTTTGGGAAGGGGAGGTGGGCTGGGATTGGTGGTTTGGGAAGGGGAGGTGGGCTGGGATTGGTGGTTTGGGAGGGGGAGGTGGGCTGGGATTGGTGGTTTGGGAGGGGGAGCTGGGATTGGTGGTTTGGGAGGGGGAGGTGGGCTGGGATTGGTGGTTTGAGAGGGGGAGGTGGGCTGGGATTGGTGGTTTAGGAAGGGGAGGTGCGATTGGTGGTTTGAGAGGGGGAGGTGGGCTGGGATTGGTGGTTTAGGAAGGGGAGGTGGGCTGGGATTGGTGGTTTGGGAAGGGGAGGTGCGATTGGTGGTTTGGGAGGGGGAGGTGGGCTGGGATTGGTGGTTTGGGAAGGGGAGGTGGGATTGGTGGTTTGGGAAGGGGAGGTGGCCTGGGATTGGTGGTTTGGGAAGGGGAGGTGGGCTGGGATTGGTAGTTTGGGAAGGGGAGGTGGGATTGGTGTTTTGGGAAGGGGAGGTGGCCTGGGATTGGTGGTTTGGGAAGGGGAGGTGGGATTGGTGTTTTGGGAAGGGGAGGTGGCCTGGGATTGGTGGTTTGGGAAGGGGAGGTGGGCTGGGATTGGTAGTTTGGGAAGGGGAGGTGGGATTGGTGGTTTGGGAAGGGGAGGGGAGCTGGGATTGGTGAGCACGTTGTCATTTCCACCTTTGACCTTTCCCCTCAGCTTGCTCCTGTCACCCTGTTGGTGCGACGAACTCGACCTTTAACAGACGTTGGAAGTGTAACCCAAAGAGCGGGTTCTGCTACTGCTGGCCCGGAGTGGCTGGCCCGCACTGTGATAGCTGCCTGTTGGGGTACTGGGGCTTTGGAGAGACAGGCTGCAGACCTTGTGACTGTGCGAGAGCCTGCGACCCCCAAACCGGCCAATGTCTGGACTTGTGAGTATAACTCCGTTCCCCACCATCTCCCCTCCTCATCAGAAGATGGTGACACTTGACTGGGGTGAAGTTCCACCAGCGAAGGAAGCCTTCCAATTCCTCATCAGAATATATTCCCCCTGTCTGAGCCCAGGCAATGAATGTCCGCGGGCAATTCGACAATGGGGGCAGCAATTGGTTCAAGAAGGATAATGTCCTCACTTGAAACCCGCATGCACAGACACTCACAACAACAACAACAACTTGTATTTATGTAGCACCTTTAACATAGCAAAACGTCCCAAGATGCTTCACAGGAGCGTAGTGAACCAAAGATTGACATCGAGCCACATCAGGAGATATTAGGACAGGCGACCAAAAGCTAGGTCAAAGAGGTTGGTTTTAAGATGTGTCTTAAATGAGGGGAGAGAGGCGGAGAGCTTTAGGGAGGGAATTCCAGAGCTCAGGGCCCAAGCAGCTGAAGGCACGGCTGCCAATGGTGGAGTGATTAAAATCAGGGATGCTCAAAAGGCCAGAATTGGAGGAGCGCAGAGATCTCGGGGGTTGTAGGGTTGGAGGAGGTTACAGAGAGGGAGGGGTGAGGACATGGAGGGATTTGAAAACAAGGACGAGAATTTTAAAATCGAGGCGTTGCTTAACCAGGAGTCAATGTAGGTCAGCGAGCACAGGGGGTGATGGGTGAACGGGACTGGGTGTGAGTTTGGACACGGGGCAGTGAGCACAGGGGGTGATGGGTGAACGGGACTGGGTGTGAGTTAGGACACGGGGCAGTGAGCACAGGGGCTGATGGGTGAACGGGACTGGGTGTGAGTTAGGACACGGGGCAGTGAGCACAGGGGGTGATGGGTGAACGGGACTGGGTGTGAGTTAGGACACGGGGCAGTGAGCACAGGGGGTGATGGGTGAATGGGACTGGGTGCGAGTTAGGACACGGGCAGTGAGCACAGGGGGTGATGGGTGAACGGGACTGGGTGTGAGTTAGGACACGGGGCAGTGAGCACAGGAGGTGATGGGTGAACGGGACTTGGATATGTACAGCCACAAACACAAACATACAATCCTCCAACATGGATTCATTGTATTGAGCTCGGGGCCAGGATTCCAGTTGATTTTTCTTCCCTGTTTTATACCCCTTCGGCACTGAGGGAAATTGTAACAACCCCAGAAGTTAGCGCGGCTGAGATCAGCTCTTACAACACAGACTGAGGATTGATCCTGGGCCCTCTAGTGTGCCTGGCTCTGTACCACACCAGATGGTGCTTTAACCCACCAGGCTATCGGGGCAGAAGCAACTCTTTAAATCCAGTGTAGAGGGAGCTTTACTCTGTATCTAACCCCGTGCTGTACCTGCCCTGGGAGTGTTTGATGGGACAGTGTAGAGGGAGCTTTACTCTGTATCTAACCCGTGCTGTACCTGCCCTGGGAGTGTTTGATGGGACAGTGTAGAGGGAGCTTTACTCTGTATCTAACCCATGCTGTACCTGCCCTGGGAGTGTTTGATGGGACAGTGTAGAGGGAGCTTTACTCTGTATCTAACCCGTGCTGTACCTGCCCTGGGAGTGTTTGATGGGACAGTGTAGAGGGAGCTTTACTCTGTATCTAACCCATGCTGTACCTGCCCTGGGAGTGTTTGATGGGACAGTGTAGAGGGAGCTTTACTCTGTATCTAACCCGTGCTGTGCCTGCCCTGGGAGTGTTTGATGGGACAGTGTAGAGGGAGCTTTACTCTGTATCTAACCCGTGCTGTACCTGCCCTGGGAGTGTTTGATGGGACAGTGTAGAGGGAGCTTTACTCTGTATCGAACCCGTGCTGTACCTGCCCTGGGAGTGTTTGATGGGACAGTGTAGAGGGAGCTTTACTCTGTATCTAACCCGTGCTGTGCCTGCCCTGGGAGTGTTTGATGGGACAGTGTAGAGGGAGCTTTACTCTGTATCTAACCCGTGCTGTACCTGCCCTGTGAGTGTTTGATGGGACAGTGTAGAGGGAGCTTTACTCTGTATCGAACCCGTGCTGTACCTGCCCTGGGAGTGTTTGATGGGACAGTGTAGAGGGAGCTTTACTCTGTATCTAACCCGTGCTGTACCTGCCCTGGGAGTGTTTGATGGGACAGTGTAGAGGGAGCTTTACTCTGTATCTAACCCGTGCTGTACCTGCCCTGGGAGTGTTTGATGGGACAGTGCAGAGGGAGCTTTACTCTGTATCTAACCCGTGCTGTACCTGCCCTGGGAGTGTTTGACACTGACACTGGGTACCTATATTCGATATATGCCCCATTCTCTAGCACTAATGTCCCACAAAATTACTAACCACAAATCTTCTGCGTGGAATCCCTAATCCATTCACTGACTGTACCAGTTCTTATTTGTCCTTGTTTCCATTTTTGTATTTTTCAGTTTTGAAAATGAACAAATTCACAATATTCCCATTGGTGGAAGGATTCCTGACCTTATTAACATTCCAACCAATGAGAGTGGGGAAGGATGGAACTGGGAAGATGAGCAGGGATTCTCAGCACTTCGACATTCTGGTAGGTCGCAGGCTGGAAGGGAAAGTGAGGCGATGTCAACATGGACACTCGGAGTACTGTATAGAGTTCTGGTCTCCGTATCACACCCGGAGTACGGTATAGAGTTCTGGTCTCCGTATCACACTCGGAGTACTGTATAGAGTTCTGGTCTCCGTATCACACTCGGAGTACTGTATAGAGTTCTGGTCTCCGTATCACACTCGGAGTACAGTATAGAGTTCTGGTCTCCGTATCACACTCGGAGTACGGTATAGAGTTCTGGTCTCCGTATCACACTCGGAGTACGGTATAGAGTTCTGGTCTCCATATCACACTCGGAGTACGGTATAGAGTTCTGGTCTCCGTATCACACCCGGAGTACCGTATAGAGTTCTGGTCTCCGTATCACACTCGGAGTACGGTATAGAGTTCTGGTCTCCGTATCACACTCGGAGTACGGTATAGAGTTCTGGTCTCCGTATCACACTCGGAGTACGGTATAGAGTTCTGGTCTCCGTATCACACTCGGAGTACGGTATAGAGTTCTGGTCTCCGTATCACACTCGGAGTACCGTATAGAGTTCTGGTCTCTGTATCACACTCGGAGTACCGTATAGAGTTCTGGTCTCCGTATCACACTCGGAGTACGGTATAGAGTTCTGGTCTCCGTATCACACCCGGAGTACCGTATAGAGTTCTGGTCTCCGTATCACACTCGGAGTACCGTATAGAGTTCTGGTCTCCGTATCACACTCGGGGTACGGTATAGAGTTCTGGTCTCCGTATCACACCCGGAGTACCGTATAGAGTTCTGGTCTCCGTATCACACTCGGAGTACGGTATAGAGTTCTGGTCTCCGTATCACACTCGGAGTACGGTATAGAGTTCTGGTCTCCGTATCACACCCGGAGTACGGTATAGAGTTCTGGTCTCCGTATCACACTCGGAGTACGGTATAGAGTTCTGGTCTCCGTATCACACCCGGAGTACCGTATAGAGTTCTGGTCTCCGTATCACACTCGGAGTACGGTATAGAGTTCTGGTCTCCGTATCACACTCGGAGTACCGTATAGAGTTCTGGTCTCCGTATCACACTCGGAGTACCGTATAGAGTTCTGGTCTCCGTATCACACTCGGAGTACGGTATAGAGTTCTGGTCTCCGTATCACACTCGGAGTACGGTATAGAGTTCTGGTCTCCGTATCACACTCGGAGTACGGTATAGAGTTCTGGTCTCCGTATCACACTCGGAGTACCGTATAGAGTTCTGGTCTCCGTATCACACTCGGAGTACCGTATAGAGTTCTGGTCTCCGTATCACACTCGGAGTACGGTATAGAGTTCTGGTCTCCGTATCACACCCGGAGTACCGTATAGAGTTCTGGTCTCCGTATCACACTCGGAGTACCGTATAGAGTTCTGGTCTCCGTATCACACTCGGAGTACCGTATAGAGTTCTGGTCTCCGTATCACACTCGGAGTACGGTATAGAGTTCTGGTCTCCGTATCACACCCGGAGTACCGTATAGAGTTCTGGTCTCCGTATCACACTCGGAGTACCGTATAGAGTTCTGGTCTCCGTATCACACTCGGGGTACGGTATAGAGTTCTGGTCTCCGTATCACACTCGGAGTACGGTATAGAGTTCTGGTCTCCGTATCACACTCGGAGTACGGTATAGAGTTCTGGTCTCCGTATCACACTCGGAGTACGGTATAGAGTTCTGGTCTCCGTATCACACTCGGAGTACCGTATAGAGTTCTGGTCTCCGTATCACACTCGGAGTACCGTATAGAGTTCTGGTCTCCGTATCACACTCGGAGTACGGTATAGAGTTCTGGTCTCCGTATCACACTCGGAGTACGGTATAGAGTTCTGGTCTCCGTATCACACTCGGAGTACGGTATAGAGTTCTGGTCTCCGTATCACACTCGGAGTACCGTATAGAGTTCTGGTCTCCGTATCACACTCGGAGTACCGTATAGAGTTCTGGTCTCCGTATCACACTCGGAGTACGGTATAGAGTTCTGGTCTCCGTATCACACCCGGAGTACCGTATAGAGTTCTGGTCTCCGTATCACACTCGGAGTACCGTATAGAGTTCTGGTCTCCGTATCACACTCGGAGTACTGTATAGAGTTCTGGTCTCCGTATCACACTCGGAGTACTGTATAGAGTTCTGGTCTCCATATTATAAAAAGTATAAAGAGGCACTGGAGAAGGAGCAAAAAATATTTACTTGGATGCTACCAGCACTGGGAGGGTACAAATTATCAGACTGAACAGGCTGGGGCTCTTTTCTCTAGAAGAGAGAAGGCTGAGGGGAGACCTGATCGAGGTCTTTAAGATTATGAAAGGGTTCGATAGGATAGACGTAGAGAAGATGTTTCCACTTGTAGGGGAAGACCAGAACTAGGGGCCATCAATATTAGATAGTCACTAATAAATCCAATGTGGAATTCAGGAGAAACTTCTTTACCCAGAGAGTGGTGAGAATGTGGAACTCGCTACCACAGGGAGTGGTTGAGGTGAATAGCATTCTTGCATTTAAGGAGAAGCTGGATAAGCACATGAGGGAGAAAGGAATAGAGGGTGATGGTAATGGGGTGAGATGAAGCGGGTGGGAGGAGGCTGGTATGTAGCAGAAACACCGGCACGGAGCAGAGGGGCCGAATGGCCTGTTTCTGTGCTGAACACATGATGTAAAAGGAAATGGCCGACACTTTAATATTACCAATAATCCAGAGAACGTGAGTTTAAATCCCACCATGGCATGAAATAAAAAGCTGGTCTCAGTAACAGTGACCATGGAAGCTGCCGGATTGTTGTGAAAACCCAAGTGGTTCACTGGGAACAGAGGAGTTACTGGATGATGAAAGACCCAGGCCCATCGAGTTCGCCTTCGACCATCCTGGTCGTCCCATGATACAACGATAATGGAGTTGCTGACTGATCACAGCCATCGATCTCCATCATTGATGTCTCTTTCGGGAAGGAAACCTGCCGTCCTTACCCAGTCTGGGCCTATAGGTGACTCCAGTCCCACAACAATGTGGTTGACCTTTAACCACCCTCTGAAGTGGCCGAGCGAGACCCTCCGTCGTATCAAACCGATGGTTCAAGAGGGCAGCCCACCCCCACTGCCTCAGGGCAACTAGAGATAGGCAATAAATGCCGGTCTTGCCGGTGACGTCCACATCCCTAGAAACATAGAAACATAGAAGATAGGAGCAGGAGTAGGCCATTCGGCCCCTCGAGCCTGCTCCGCCATTCAATGAGATCATGGCTGATCATCCAAACTCAGTACCCTGTCCCTGCCTTCTCCCCATATCCCTTGATCCCTTTAGCCTTAAGAAATATATCCAACTCCTTCTTGAATATATTGAATGAATTGGCCTCTACTGCCTTTTGTGGTAGAGAATTCCACAGGTTCACCACTCTCTGGGTGAAGAAATTCCTCCTCATCTCTGTTCTAAATGGCCTACCCCTTATCCTTAGACTGTGACCCCTGGTTCTGGACTCCCCGACCATCGGGAACATCCTTCCTGCATCTAGTCTGTCCAGTCCTGACAGAATTTTACAATGAATGAATGGTTTTCCTGAAAAAAGGACCCTGGAGATTAAACATTGCCATAAAAAGAAATTTAACAATAGCCCTGGTGAGCAGAGGTTTCTCAATCGTAGTCCCAGCATGATTTCAAACCTGGAGCAATAATTGGTGCAAACAGGCGTTAGTGAGACCAGGGAGAGAAGGGAAGCTGTCGGATCAAACCTCCTCTCACCCTCTGGCATCGTAAGAAATCAATCACAGAGCGGAGGACACAGACAGGAGATTCACGTCGTACCTGACTGCGTCAGGACAGCTGGACATAGTCTCCTCATACAAACAGAAAATACTGCAGATGCTGGAAATCTGAAATAAAAACAGAAAATGCTGGAGATACTCAGCAGGTCAGGTCTGTGAAGAGAGAAACAGAGTTAACGTTTCAGCTCGATGACTAGTCTCCTCATGTTGGCTTTCGCTGATGTCCTGGAACTCGCTGCTGATGGAAGTGGTGGAAGCGGAGACACTCGATGTTTTCAAGGGGAGACTGGATAGGCACTTGAGGGAAATAAACTTGCAGGGCTCCGGGGATAGAGCGGGGGAATGGGACTGACTGGATTGCTCTACAGAGAGCCGGCACGGACTCGATGGGCCGAATGGCCTCCTCCTGTGCCCTTATGACTCTATGTCTTATGATGTCTGTCTGTGTGTGTGTGTGATATTAACTGGAACATTCTTTTTTTAATTTATATATAATTTGTTGATCCTGCCTCGCCTCACGCTAGAGAAGTGCATCTGCAAGGAGACGTTGCTGGGAGATGCCGCACATTTTTGTCAGATGAAGTATGCATACGGTAAGAGGCTCCAACACCTGTTGCCATCCAGGTGCCGTCATTCTTTCCCCTCTCCCTCTCGAATGCCGCAGCAACTTAATAACAGTATTGCAGGCTGTTATTAACCTGAGCTCCCTATTGGTGTCACAGACTGATACAGCACAGGAGGAGGCCATTCGGCCCATCGTGCCTGTGCCGGCTCTTTGAACGAGCTCTCCAATTAGTCCCACTCCCCCCTGCTCTTTCCCCAGAGCCCTGCAAATTTTTCCTTTTCAAGTATTTATCCAATTCCCTTTTGAAAGTTCCTATTGAATCTGCTTCCACCGCCCTTTCAGGCAGCGCGTTCCAGATCACAACAACTCGCTGCGTAAAAACATTCTCCTCATCTCCCCTCTGGTTCTTTTGCCGATTACCTTCAATCTGTGTCCTCTGGTTACCGACCCTCCTGCCACTGGAAACAGTGTCTCCTGATTTACTCCATCAAAACCCTACATGATTTTGAACACCTCGATTAACCTTCTCTGCTCTAAGGAGAACAATCCCAGCTTCTCCAGTCTCTCCACATCACTGAAGTCCCTCATCCTCTGGAACCATTCTGGTCAATCTCCTCCGCACCCTCTCCAAGGCCTCGACATCCTTCCTAAAGTGTGGGGCCCAGAATTGGACACAATTCTCCAGCTGGGGCCGAACCAGTGTTTTATAAAGGTTTACCATAACTTCCTGGCTTTTGTATTCTGTGCCTCTGTTAATGAAGCCCAGGATCCCGTGTGCTTTTTGACAACTTTATCAACCTGTCCTGCCACCTTCACAGATTTCTGTGTGTGCGATTATTTTTTTTTTGCTCTGGTGTATCTTCTCCCTCCTTTTTATATTCCACCCCCATTTCCCTTTCCTACGGAGGCCTTGCCTGATGCGACGTGCCCAGGTGCAGGATTGGTCCTGGTTGCTATTAGGACCATCTGCAGATGTGTCAGCCATGGTTCAGTGGGCAGCACTCTCTCTCTCTATCTCTATCTCTCTCTCTCTCTCTCTCTCATCTCTGAGTTAGAAGATTGTGGGTTCCTGTCCCATTCCAGAGACTTGAGCCCATAATCCAGGCTGACACTCCCAGTGCAGTACTGAGGGAGCGCTGCACTGTCAGAGGTGCCATCTTTCGGATGAGACGTTAAACCAAGGCCCTGTCTGCCCCCTCAGGTGGATGTAAAAGATCCCATGGCCGTTATTTCGAAGAAGCACAGGGAAGTTCTCCCTGGTGTCCTGGTCCAACATTTATCTCTTAACCAGCATCACTGGTCATTATCACATTGTTGTTTGTGGGAGCTTGCTGTGCACAAATTGGCTGCTGCGTTTCCCACATTACAACAGTGACTACACTTCAAAAAGTACTTCATTGGCTGTAAAGCGCGTTGGAACGTCCTGAGGTGGTGAAAGGTGATACCCACTGAGCCTCGACTGACAATCCATCATATCCAGAACAGGATTAAGCCATTCGGCCCATCAAACCTGTTCAGCTGCCCTATAAGGTGACGTCCATTTAAGTTGAGCAACCTGGGACATGCACCCATCAGAAAGCCCAAAGGGAAGGGGTTAAATTGGATGATGAGCAATCCCTGCAGGGATTCTGCCGTACCCTTCATAGATTACATCTCTGGGAAGAGGTCACGCACCCAAACCCCTGGGTCAGGACTTTTAGGGATTCAACATACACACTTCACTATTACAAAAGCAAAATACTGCGGATGCTGGAAATCTGAAATAAAAACAGAAAATGCTGGAAACACTCAGCAGGTCCGGCAGCATCTGTGGAGAGAGAAACAGAGTTAACGTTTCAGGTCGAGGACCCTTCGTCAGAACTGGAAAAAGTTGGAGATGGAACAGATTTTTAAGCAAGTGTGGGGGCAGGGAGAGGGGGGAGGGGAGGAAAGAACAAAAGGAAGGTCTGTGATAGGCTGGAAGGCAGGAGAGATTAAATGACAAAACGGAGGATGGTAATGGGACAAGTTAAGAAACTTCTTGCAATTTAGTATACTGTATTCGCTGCTCACAATGTGGTCTCTACTTTGGGGAGACCAAACGCAGATTGGGTGACTGCCTTGAGGAACACCTCCGTTCAGTCCGTAAGCGGGAGCTTCCAGTCGCCTGTCACTTTAATTCTCTGCTCCACTCCCACACTGACCTCTGCGTCCTCGGCCTCTTACACTGTTCCAACGAAGCTCAACGTAAGCTCGAGGAACAGCTTTCGATTAGGCACTTTACAGTCTTCTGGACTCTACATCGAGTTCAACAATTTCAGATCATAACCTCCGCCCCATTTTTAAAAAAAAAGATTTATTTTTTCTCTCACATGGCAGCTGTCGGATCATTCCGCCAGCGCCATTTACACCTCATCTAGAGCCATCTTTTGTTTCTTTACTTGTCCCATTATCATCTTCTTTTGCCTCACACCATCATCCCTTTTGTCATTTAATCTCTCCTGCCTTCCACCCTATCACAGACCTTCCCTTTTGTTCTTTCCTCCCCTCCCCCTGCACTTGCTTAAAAACCTGTTCCATCTCTAACTGTTTCCAGTTCTGACGAAGGGTCCCAGACCTGAAACGTTAACTCGGTTTCTCTCTCCGCAGATGCTGCCTGACCTGCTGAGTATTTCCAGCATTTTCTGTTTTTATTTTGCATTTCACTATGTTTCTTTATTCACATGATGAAAGTGCCTCTGTCAATCTTGCAGCATTTGTACTCTGTAGAGGTTGTGGTCTCCACACTATAAAAAGCACACCGGAGCATTGGAGAAAGTGTAAAAAAGATTGACAAGGTGGTTAGAATGTGGAGCTCGCTTCCACTGGAAGGGGTTGAGGCGAAGAGCTTCGATGCTCTCAAAAGGAAACTAGATGAGTACATGAGAGAAAAGGGAACAGAAAGATTTTCTGAAAGGTTGCGATGAGGTCGACGGAATGGGGGAGACTGGTGTGGAGTATAAACACTAGTTGGGCCGAATGGCCTGTTTCTGTGCTGTATATTCTATGTAATACTCTTCCAATGTATCAATAGAGTGAATGCGAGGAGATGAGAGCTGGGATGAAGTTCCACAGATACCTGCCGACCTCCAGTTCCTCATCCAACTGAACATTCTTTACACTGAATGTTCTGAACAATCTGGGATCAGTAAAAGTGACCCTGAGGCTGTCGGATTGTCGTAAAAACCCAACTGGTTCACTGATGTCCCTCGGAAGGAAACCTGCCGTCCTCACCCGGTCTGGGCCTATAGGTGACTCCAGTCCCACACCAACGTGGTTGACTCTTAACCGCCCTCTGAAGTGGCCGAGCGAGACCCTCAGTTGTATCAGAACCGCGACTAATGGTTCAAGAAGGCGGCCCACCACCACCTTCTCAGGGCAGTGAGGGATGGGCAATAAATGCCGGCCTTGCAAGCGACGCCCACATCCCGAGATCGAATTTTTAAGATGTGCGAGGCAGGGAGTGTAGGAAGGCTGTTCAATAGTGCAAGGAACCGCGGCCAATCCTATCCCACACAATATACACACACATTCACCTTCTAATAGGGGTCGCTGGATAGAGATCAGGAGCAGGAATCCTGGCTGATTCGCCCTCACCCTAATCCAGGGCCACGGAGGCGAATTGTAGCCCCCCGTGACTCCTGCACCACTGAGGTGAGTTAACGTGGCACAGACTGGGCATCAAACCTGGATGGCATAGCTCAGTTTCACACCTAGTGTCAGACTTCGGGTTACCCTAACCCTAATGCATATCATGGATTAGAGGCAGAGTTTTATACTGTGGAAACAAGTTGAGACTAGCTGTGAGCCAGACTCTGACTAGCTGTGAGCCAGACTCTGACTAGCTGTGAGCCAGACTCTGACTAGCTGTGAGCCAGACTCTGACTAGCTGTGAGACAGACTCTGACTAGCTGTGAGCCAGACTCTGACTAGCTGTGAGCCAGACTCTGACTAGCTGTGAGCCAGACTCTGACTAGCTGTGAGACAGACTCTGACGAGCTCTGAACCAGGCCCAGACTAGCTCTGAACCAAGCCCGGACTAGCTTCTTGAAGGACCATTCTATCTGCACTGAATATCTTGAGGATCCCAGAGGTGGAAGGTCAGTGTATTAATCCGCTGCACCACTGGGTCTCCAGGACTCTCTGCCTTGTTGAGCTGGGATGTCTTTCTCTATGTAAATATCTTCTTTATTTCTTGCCCACCAGTCATCAAGGCAAGAGTCCTTTCCGCTCATGACAAAGGAACTCACGCTGAGGTCAACGTCAAAGTAAAGAAGGTGATGAAAACCGGGAAAGTGAAAATCACCCGTGGCAACCGGAGCATTTACCCCGAGTCCTGGACCAACCGGGGCTGCACATGTCCAATACTCAATCCTGGTGAGTAGCAAAGGGGCCCGCAGCTTACTGGGACCTCGGGGCCCGCAGCTCACTGGGACCTCGGGGCCCGCAGCTCACTGGGACCTTGGGGCCCGCAGCTCACTGGGACCTCGGGGCCCGCAGCTTACTGGGACCTCGGGGCCCGCAGCTTACTGGGACCTCGGGGCCCGCAGCTTACTGGGACCTCGGGGCCCGCAGCTTACTGGGACCTCGGGGCACGCAGCTTACTGGGACCTCGGGGCCCGCAGCTTACTGGGACCTCGGGGCCCGCAGCTCACTGGGACCTCGGGGCCCGCAGCTTACTGGGACCTCGGAGGCCTGCAGCTCACTGGGACCTCGGGGCCTGCAGCTTACTGGGACCTCGGGGCCCGCAGCTCACTGGGACCTTGGGGCCCACAGCTTACTGGGACCTCGGGGAAGGGTTGAGTTCATCACGAGTCCGAGAGTTAAGAGGAATGATGGATGTAGACTTATCTGATCTGTAGATAGCACAGCACAGCCTTGCCCCTTCCATCTCTGTAACCTCCTCCAGCCCCACAACCCCCGAGATCTCTGCGCTCCTCCAATTCTGCCCTCTTGAGCATCCCCAATTTCCATCGCTCCACCATTGGCGGCCGTGCCTTCAGCTGCCTGGGGCCCGAGCTCTGGAATTCCCTCCCTAAACCTTTCTTCCATTCTCTCCTCCTCTAAGACACTCCCTGAAACCTACCCTTTTGATCAAGCTTTTGGTCACCTGTCCTAATATCTCTTTGTGGCTCGGTGTCAAATTACGTTTGATAATCACTCAAGTAAAGCGCCTTGGGACGTTTTACTACATTAAAGGCGCTGTATAAATACACCTTGTAAGTAATGGAAGGGCAGAACTACACTGCGGTGTGGAGACTCCCTTTGTAACACCATCTTTGGGCCAACTAACCGCTCTCCTCCTCATTCCCAGTTTATTCCTTCCCTCCTTTCCTGTGGCCACAACTCCACAAGTGCCAGCCACCCTCTGGTTCCTCATCCCAGTGGCCGGTTTCCATGTGTGAGTCTAGTCTTTGAGCGTCGGCTGGACCAGCAGCAAAGGTTCACCAGTGTGAAACCGGGGCTTAAAGGGTTAAACTGTGAGGACAGGTTGCATAAACTTGGCTTGTTTTCCCTCGGGTTTAGACAGTTAAGGGGTGATCTAATCAAGGTGTTTAAAATGGTAAAGGAGTTGATCAGGTAGATCGAGAGAAACTATTATCCTCTGGTGGGGGGAGTCCAGAACAAGGGGGCAGAACCTTAAAATTAGAGCCAGGCCGTTCAGGGGTGATGTCAGGAAGCACTTCTTCACACAAAGGGTGCTGGGAATCTGGAACTCTCTCCCCTCCCCCCCCGAAAGGCTGTGGATTCTGGGGGTCAGTTGGAGCTTTCCAGACTGAGATCAATAGATGTTTGTTGGGTTAGGGGATCGAGGGATACGGAGCAAAGGCGGGTAAAAGGAGTTGAGACACAGATCAGCCATAATCTGATAGAGGGGCTACCTATCAGGAAATGATGAACAGGCTGGGTCTCTTTTCTCTTGAAAAGAGAAGGCTGAGGGGTGACCTAATAGAGGTCTTTAAAATTATGAAAGGTTTTGATAGAGTGGATACAGAGAGAATGTTTCCACTTGTGGGGAAGAGCAAAACTAGAGGCCATCAATATAAGATAGTCACTAATAAATCCACTGGGGAATTCAGAAGAAACCTCTTTACCCAGAGAGTGGTGAGAATGTGGAACTCGCTACCACAGGGAGTGGTTGAGGCGAATCGCAGAGATACATTTAAGGGGAAGCTGGATAAACACACGAGGGAGAAAGGAACAGAAGGATATGGTGATGGGGTGAGATGAAGAGGGTGGGAGGAGGCTGGTGTGGAGCAGAAACACCGGCACGGAGCAGAGGGGCCAAATGGCCTGTTGCTGTGTGATAAATACTTTGTAATACTTTGTAGATCTCTTTGTTTCTTCAGAGAAGTGCAGTCACCATTGTCCTGGGAGCAGCGATCAGATTATAGTCGATCATAGGAACAAGAGGAGACCATTCAGCCCCTCAAGCCTATCCCGCCATTCAAGTAGATCATGGCTGATCTGTATCTGAATTCCATCCACCCGCCTTGGTTCCGTACCCCTTAAACAGACCTGCATCCCAACAAAAGCTGCTCAGTCGTTGAGTATATTCGAGACTGAGATCGATAGATTTTTGGATATTAAGGGAATCAAGGGATATGGGGATAGTGCAGGAAAGTGGAGAGTATTCCATCACATTCCTGACTTGTGCCTTACTTGTGGGGGAGACCAGAACTAGGGGCCATCGATATAAGAGAGTCACTAATAAATCCAACAGGGAATTCAGGAGAAACTTCTTTACCCAGAGAGTGGTGAGAATGTGGAACTCGCTACCACAGGGAGTGGTTGAATCGAATAGTATCGATGCATTTAAGGGGAGGCTGGACAAGCATATGAGGGAGAAGGGAATAGAGGGTTACGCTGATTGATTTCGATGAGGAAAGACGGGAGGAGGCTCGAGTGGAGCATAAACGCCGGCATGGACTGGTTGGGCCGAATGGCCTGTTTCTGTGCCGTATACCCTGTGTAATCCTATGTAATGGTGGAGCAGGCTCGAGGGCCTGAATTGGCCTACTTTTGTTCACAAATCTTTGTGTGAAAAATGGAGTAGAGGGGCCTTGGTGAGAAGATACACAGGTTATTAAAGGTGGCAGCACAAGTAGATAAGGCCGTAAGCAGATTCCTTGGATTGTAGCTGCAGGTGTGGAACACAAAAACAAGGAGGGAACGTTGAACTTACACAAGACTTTAGTTGAGGCCTGAGTTGGAATATTGGGGTAGAGTCTCCCTGTGATTTCCACACAGATATCAGGGTAATCTGGGCGGGATCGAACGGAATCGCACTAAAGATCTCGGAACTTTAAATGTGAGTGAGTTGCGCCAGTAACCACTTTACATTGGACAATCCGCCATCTTTTACAGCGTTTCAATAGTCCGTTCGCCGAAAGCAGGCTCCGCCCACAAACCTGGCCACGCCCCCCAGGTCGGCACGGTGAGTTTGGTGAAAAACACTGGACAGCTTCTTGCTGTGCCGGAACGTTCCCTGACTCTTCAGAGCCCAGAGTCCGTCTTCGTGTCCTAACTGTGTCAGCCATGACTCAGTGGGCAGCACCCTCGCCTCTGAGTCAGAAGGTTGTGGGTTCAAGTCCCACTCCAGAGACTCGAGCACATAAAGCTAGGCTGACACTCCAGTGCAGTACTGAGGGAGCGCCAGAATACACTGTCGGAGGGGCAGTACTGAGGGAGCGCCGCACTGTCGGAGGGGCAGTACTGAGGGAGCGCCGCACTGTCGGAGGGGCAGTACTGAGGGAGCGCCGCACTGTCGGAGGGGCAGTACTGAGGGAGCGCCGCACTGTCGGAGGGGCAGTACTGAGGGAGCGCCGCACTGTCGGAGGGGCAGTACTGAGGGAGCGCTGCACTGTCGGAGGGGCAGTACTGAGGGAGCGCTGCACTGTCAGAGGGGCAGTACTGAGGGAGCGCTGCACTGTCAGAGGGGCAGTACTGAGGGAGCGCTGCACTGTCGGAGGGGCAGTACTGAGGGAGTGCTGCACTGTCGGAGGGGCAGTACTGAGGGAGTGCTGCACTGTCGGAGGGGCAGTACTGAGGGAGCGCTGCACTGTCGGAGGGGCAGTACTGAGGGAGCGCTGCACTGTCGGAGGGGCAGTACTGAGGGAGCGCCAGAATACACTGTCAGAGGGGCAGTACTGAGGGAGCGCTGCACTGTCGGAGGGGCAGTACTGAGGGAGCGCCGCACTGTCGGAGGGGCTGTCTTTCGAATGAGACGTTAAACCGAGGCTCTGTCTGCTCTCTCTGGTGGACGTAAAAGATCCCGGGGCTACTATTTTGAAGAAGAGCCGGGGACGTTCTCCCCGGTGTCCCTGGGGCCAATATTTATCTCTCAACCAACATCACTAAAAACATTATCTGGTCATTATCACATTGCTGTTATGTGGGATCTTGCTGTGCGCAAATTGGCTGCTGCGTTTCCTACATTACAACAGTGACTCCACTTCAAAAAGTACTTAATTGGCTGTGAAGCAGTTTGAGCCGCCCTGAGGTGGTGAAAGGCGCTATAGAAATGTAAGTCTTTCTAACGTGGGTTTGTCAGTCCAATAAAGTTCTTCTTTTCCTCTCTGATAGGCACGGATTACCTGATCGCGGGCCACGAAGAAAGCCGGATGGGCAAACTCCTGGTCAACATGAACAGCTTTGTCACTCCGTGGCGAGCGAGCACGGCCAAGCGGGTCTCGCACACGCTGCACGTCAGCTGCAAGTGACCGGCGCGGGGGGGGGGGGCGGGGGGATCACGGTTCAGAGTTACCGCGCCATCAAACTGAGCGGCAGCCGGAGCCTCGCCATGTCCAGTCACCGTATGACGTGTGTAACTGGCCCACATTCAACTGGGGCGAACAGTCGATGATCCCTGTGAGGACTCTGCGAGACAGCAATGGGCAAGATCCCTACTCCATGCCTCCATCAACTCGCGCACCTTGCTTAGAGTGAACACTTCAAGCCTCCCTGCCTCTTTGGCCTATTTGTTTCATTGAAAGATCGTGAACTCTTATTAACAAACAAACTATTTCTAATAGCGCGGCTGATTGTGGCCCTCTGCCCTGGCTGCTGCTGTTGTCTACACACGTATATATGCGCGCACAGGTTGCTCAGCCTGCACTCTAAGTAACCCTGTGCTTGGAGTCAGTATCTACAATGGCTTCTTCAGCCCAGCACTTTGCCTTGCTGGATCCACCCAGTAGATCCATTCATATGATGCTTAAAACTGTTCATCTCTGTAAGGTTGTATTTCCGGTTGATGATTTCAGTACTTTAATTATTTCTTACAAAACAATTTCTCAAACAAGTGTCCTTATGTTTTCTAAACTGCAACCCCATCATGATTCTCTTGCATTGACCGCATTGCACCTCCCTTCAACCATCTGGCTCCTCTCAAGTTGAGGCACTGGTCGCCAATCCTCCAGGATTGGCCAGGAGTCTCCGGGAATTGAAGATTAATCTCCGGGACACTGACTGTGAGCAAAATCCCAGGAGAAAAATCAAAGGGGTATTGAAAAGAAATTGTTTTTTGTTCATTTTATTCGAACGCTTTCGTTTATGAGTTGTAAAAATCAGGGTAGATTGGACTGATTCTGTGATCAGATTCTGAGGGGTGAAGGTCACCGGGAGGTCGTCAGCATCCAGAATTCCTGAAAGGATAAGAGGGGCAGATATTCGGAACATAGGAACAGGAGGAGGCCATTCAGCCCCTCGAGCCTGTTACACAGGAGCAGGAGGAGGCCATTCAGCCCCTCGAGCCTGTTACACAGGAACAGGAGGAGGCCATTCAGCCCCCTCGAGCCTGTTACACAGGAACAGGAGGAGGCCCATTCAGCCCCTTGAGCCTGTTACACATGAACAGGAGGAGGCCCATTCAGCCCCTTGAGCCTGTTACACATGAACAGGAGGAGGCCCATTCAGCCCCTCGAGCCTGTTCTGCCATCCAATGAGATCATGGCTGATCTGTGACCTAACTCCACCTACCTGCCTTTGGCCCATCTCCTTTAATACCTTTGGTTACCAAAAGTCTATCAATCAGCGATTAAAATTAACAATTGATAGAGTATCAATTCCTGTTTACGGGAGAGAGTTCCAAACTTCTACCACCCTTTGTGTGTAGAAGTGTTTCCTAATTTCACTCCTGAAAGGTCTGGCTCTAATTTTTAGACTCTGCCCCCTAGTCCTAGACTCCCCAACCAGCGGAAATAGCGTAGAGAGAAACTATCAGTTCCCCTTAATATCTTGAAACTGTTGATCAAAATATTGGTGTTCACCTGAGAGAGCAGACGGGGCCTCAGTTTAACGTCTCATCTGAAAGATGGCACCTCCGACAGTGCGGCGCTCCCTCAGTACTGTCCCTCCGACAGTGCGGCGCTCCCTCAGTACTGCCCCTCCGACAGTGCAGCACTCCCTCAGTACTGCCCCTCCGACAGTGCAGCACTCCCTCAGTATTGCCCCTCCGACAGTGCTGCGCTCCCTCAGTATTGCCCCTCCGACAGTGCAGCGCTCCCTCAGTACTGCCCCTCCGACAGTGCAGCGCTCCCTCAGTACTGCCCCTCCGACAGTGCGGCGCTTCCTCTGTACTGCCCCTCCAACAGTGCGGCGCTCCCTCAGTACTGCCCCTCTGACAGTGCGGCGCTCCCTCACTACTGGCACTGGGAGTGAAGGCCTGGATTTTGTGCTTAAATCTCTGGAGTGGGGATTGAACCCACGACCTTCTGACTCAGAGGTGAGACAGATAACGAGACAGAGAGAGAGAGAGAGACAGACAGAGCGAGAGAGAGAGAGAGCGACAGAGAGAGAGAGTGATAGAGACACAGAGAGAGCGACAGAGAGCGAGAGACAGAGCAAGAGAGAGCGAGAGACAGAGAGCGAGAGAGAGACACAGAGAGAGAGACAGACAGAGAGCGAGAGAGACACAGAGAGAGAGAGAGAGAGCGACAGAGAGAGAGAGACAAAGAGAGAGAGAGTGCTATCCACTGAGCCACAGGCTGTCAATCTGCCTCTGTTAATATTTGAATTAAGCTGTTCAAGCCTCTCAACAACCTTAGACTTGTTTTCTGAACAGAGACTCAAGCAAAAAGACCCGCCGAGGACAGACGTTTGTGTCTGAATATATTGATCGGTCTGTTTGGTGACAAGTGTTGGCCACAGTTACAGATCCCCATGAAGATTTGGCTGGCTAACGCCAATTGTAAATCGTATTTAGCCTATCGATAAATGCCGGCCTTAACAGTGATGGCCACATCCCAAGAATTAATTACAAAAAAACTCTGTTACCCTTCAACCCCTCATTGTATAAACACATCATCTGATTCAGAAATAACCAAAAGTTCTTCTAAGAAGGGAGGCATGGTGGCATAGTGGTTAGCACTGTTGCCTCACAGCGCCAGGGCCCTGGGTTCAAATCTGGCCTCGGGTGACTGTCTGTGTGGAGTTTGCACATTCTCCCTGTGTCTGCGTGGGTTTCCTCCGGGTGCTCCGGTTTCCTCCCACAGTCCAAAGATGTGCGGGTTAGGTTGATTTGGCTATGATAAATTAACCCTTAGTGTTAGGGGATTAAATACGTGGGGTTACGGGGATAGGGTGGGATATGTGTTGGTGCAGGCTCGATGGGCCGAAATGGCCTCTATCTGCACTGTGGGGTTTCTGTGATTCTGTGAACTGCGAGGTTATAACTATCAGGGAAGATTGAACAGGCCGGGGCTCTTTTCTCTAGAAAAGAGAAGGCTGAGGGGGAGACGTGATCGAGGTCTTTAAGATTATGAAAGGGTTCGATAGGGTAGACGTAGAGAAGATGTTTCCACTTGTGGGGGAGACCAGAACTAGGGGCCATCAATATAAGATAGTCACTAATAAATCCAATAGGGAATTCAGGAGAAACTTCTTTACCCAGAGAGTGGTGAGAATGTGGAACTCGCTACCACAGGGAGTGGTTGAGGCGAAGAGCAGAGATACGTTTAAGGGGAAGCTGGATAAACACACTAGGGAGAAAGGAATAGAAGCGTATGGTGATGGGGTGAGATGAAGAGGGTGGGAGGAGGCTGGTGTGGAGCAGAAACACCAGCACGGAGCAGAGGGGCCGAATGGCCTGTTTCTGTGCTGTACACTCGGTGTCATTGGTTAAACCTGCCTGAGGCAGCTTGTGTCTTGGGTTGAGTGTCGCTGAGAGATCTGGAGAGACGATCTCTCCCAGACCTCCGCCACTACCATTGAACCCACGACCAGGAGACCAAGCACAGATTGGCTGATTGCTTTGCTGAACACCTTGGTCTGGAAACGAGAAGGTTGAGGGGCGACCTAATAGAGGTCTTAAAAATCAACCTGAAACGTTAACTGTGCTTCTCTCTCCACTAAAAGAGATGGGGGGGGGGGGGTAAATTTGTTTGGTCAACGCCTCCTGTTACTGCCACCGGGGCGATACCCAATTTTCCCCCCATGCTCTGGTCATTATCACATTGCTGTTTCTGGGATCTTGCTGTGCACAAATTGGCTGTCACGTTTCCCACATTACAACAGTGACCACACTTCACAAAGTACTTCATTGGCTGTGAACCGCTTTAGGACGTCCCAAGGTGGTGAGAGGCGCTGGAGAAACGCGAGTCTTCTTTCTTGCTTCTTCTTATCAATAAATGCCGGCCTTGCCAGTGACGTCCACGCCCGAGAATTAATGAACAAAATCTGTCTCTAGAATCCTCCAACCCGTTTCCTAACGGTTATCGATCCAGCTCATTGTTTAAATGCAGCGGTCCTTTCAAATCGCTAATCTTCCTTCAGGCAGCTTGTGTCTTGTCTGAATGTCACTACGCTACAGACCCTGCACAATTGGGCATTGTTGTTCTCAGACTAGTCGTTGTGGAAACCGGTCAATAAAGAAGCAACAAGAGACTGACACCAGAAGATGGAAGACCATTGACCGGAGGTTTACCTGCGATCAGCCCATTAAAAGAAAGTGCTTTTATTTCACGAGACTTTCTTGCGTTTTTGAGTTATTCGGTCATTCAGCAGCAGGGTGAAAGCTGCTCATTGTTGGGACGTGATACCAATCTCTACAACCTGCATCTTGTTTTTTACCTCAACATGTTACCACAGGAGTGGGTCTTTGCAATAATATTTGTTACTCACTTTGCCTAAACTCTGGAATTCCCTCCCTAAACCTCTCCGTCTCTCTCTCCTGGTTTCAGACGCTCCTTAAAATCTCCCTCTTTGACTAAGCTCTTGGTCACCTGTCCTAATATCTCCTTACGTGTCCCGGCTAATATTTATCCCTCAATCAACATCACTTAAAAAACAAGCAGATGATCTGGTCATTATCACACTGCTGTTTGTGGGAGCTTGCTGTGCACAAATTGGCTGCACCATTTCCTACATTACAACAGTGACTCCACTTCAAAAGTACTTCATTGTACAAATGGTATTTCTTAAGGCTAAAGGGATCAAGGGGTATGGGGAGAAGGCAGGGACAGGGTACTGAATTTGGATGATCAGCCATGATCGCATTGAATGGCGGAGCAGGCTCGAGGGGCCGAATGGCCTACTCCTGCTCCTATCTTCTATGTTTCTATTGGCTGTAAAGCGCTTTGGGATGTCCTGATGTGGTGAAAGGCGCTTTAGAAATGCAAGTTCTGTCTTTTTCTTATGTGGCTCGGTGTCAAGTTATGTTTGATAATTGCTCCTGTGCAGCGCCTTGGGACGCTTTACTACATTAAAGGCGTTGTATAAATGCCAGCTGTTGTATAAATGCCAGCTGTTGTAGTAAGATACCCAGCTCGTCACTTGCACGGTTTTATTTACACGGTGATCACATTCGGCAATGCTATCTAGCATTAACTCGAGAGTTAACAGATGGAACCACCTGCAACTCAACTCTACCTTTCATACATTAGATCTTAAGGATATAAGAAAGCCTTAAACAAGAAAATGCCATTTGGCCCACAGCCCGGCTCCTTCCACCTCGATTATGGACTCCATGCCCTCCCTCCCATCCAGGACAGCGATACTCTCTTCAACCCCAACCTGCATCAAACACAGGGGTACAGTAGTGCAGTGACTCTGTTACTGCACTAATCATCCAGATTATTGAAAGGGTTCAATATTGACAAAAGTTCTTCTGGGAACTGAGAGGTTATAACTATCAGGGAAGGCTGAACAGGCCGGGGCTCTTTTCTCTAGAATAGAGAAGACTGAGGGGTGACCTGATCGAGGTCTTTACAATTATGAAAGGGTTCGAGAGGGTAGATGTAGAGAAGATGTTTCCACTTGTGGGGGAGACCAGAACTGGGGGCCATCAATATAAGATAGTCACTAATAAATCCAATGGGGAATTCAGGAGAAACTTCTTTACCCAGAGAGTGGTGAGAATGTGGAACTCGCTACCACAGGGAGTGGTTGAGGCGAAGAGCAGAGATACATTTAAGGGGAGGCTGGATAAACACATGAGGGAGAAAGGAATAGAGGGTGGGGTGAAAAAGACTTGCATTTCTATAGCGCCTTTCATGACCTCAGGACGTCTCAAAGTGCTTCACAGCCCAGAAAGTATTCTTTGAAGTGGAGTCACTGTTGCAATGCAGGAAACGCGGCAGCTAATTTGCGCACAACAAGCTCCCACAAACAGCAATGTGATAATGACCGGATAATCTGTTTTTGTTATATTGATTGAGGGATAAATATTGGCCAGGACACCGGCGAGAATTCCACTGCCCTTCTTCGAAATAGTGCCTTGGGATCTTTTGCATCCACCTGAGAGAGCAGATGGGGCCTCGGTTTAATGTCTCATCCGAAAGATGGCACCTCCGACAATGCAGCGCCCCCTCAGTACTGCCGCTCCGACAGTGCAGCGCTCCCTCAGTACTGCCCCTCCGACAGTGCAGCGCTCTCTCAGTACCGCCCCCCCAACAGTGCAGCGTTCCCTCAGTACTGCCGCTCCGACAGTGCAGCGCTCCCTCAGTACTGCCCCTCCGACAGTGCGGCGTTCCCTCAGCACTGCCCCTCCGACAGTGCGGCGCTCCCTAAGTACTGCCCATCCGACAGTGCGGCGCTCCCTCAGTACTGCCCCTGACAGTGCAGCACTCCCTCAGTACTGTCCCTCTGACAGTGCAGCGCTCCCTCAGTACTGCCCCTCCGACAGTGCAGCGCTCCCTCAGTACTGCCCCTCCGACAGTGCAGTGCTCCCTCAGTACTGCCCCTCCGACAGTGCAGCGCTCCCGCAGTACTGCCCCTCCGACAGTGCAGCGCTCCCTCAGTACTGCCCCTCCGACAGTGCAGCGCTCCCTCATTACTGCCCCTCCGACAGTGCAGCGATCCCTCAGTACTGCCCCTCCGACGGTGCAGCACTCCCTCAGTACTGTCCCTCCGACAGTGCAGCACTCCCTCAGTACCGCCCCTCCGACAGTGCAGCACTCCCTCAGTACCGCCCCTCTGACAGTGCAGCACTCCCTCAGTACTGCCCCTCTGACAGTGCACCACTCCCTCAGTACTGCCCCTCCGACAGTGCAGCGCTCCCTCAGTACTGCCCCTCCGACAGTGCAGCGCTCCCTCAGTACTGCCCCTCCGACAGTGCAGCGCTCCCTCAGTACTGCCCCTCCGACAGTGCAGCACTCCCGCAGTACTGCCCCTCCGACAGTGCAGCGCTCCCTCAGTACTGCCACTCCGACAGTGCAGCGCTCCCTCAGTACTGCCCCTCCGACAGTGCAGCGCTCCCTCAGTACTGCCCCTCCGACAGTGCAGCGCTCCCTCAGTACTGCCCCTCCGACAGTCGGAGGGTATGGGACAGTATCCCGGTAACAATCAGCCACGTCAAGAAGGAGGGGGATTGAAAGAGCGAGCGGAAACAAACAACAATAAAGAAAACTGGCAAAGCCTCTGCAACAATTTCATAAATAACATTTTTCCCCGATGGGAACGCTCCCCAGTTACGCAACTTTGCACATCAATGTGATTCAAACATCGCTTTGTCTGTTTAACATTGCCAAACATTGCTCCTCTAAACCCGGTGTGAGTCAGCACCTTCAGGGTACTCGGGAAACAAGTAAAAGGAAGATTTTGAACGAGGGGCAAAAAATGTTTTCCACGTCGATTTAACATCAGATCTTTGTGAGCGACATACTTTATCTCACGCACCGACAGAGATTTCATAAAAATCCGACTGAGATAAAGAACAGAGCATGACTCATGGAATGTGAGCCAAATAGCAACTGATTTGTTTTATTAACAGGTTCAGACAGAAATGTTGTACAAAAAAACAAAGGGTCTGGAGCTGGACAAACAGTCCGGGTCTGATTGTAGGTTGAAGAAAGAAAAGACTTGCATTTCTATAGCGCCTTTCACGACCACCAGACGTCCCAAAGCGTTTTACAGCCAATGAAGTACTTTTTGAAGTGTAGTCAGTGTTGTAATGTGGGAAATACGGCAGCCAATTTGTACACAGCAAGGTCCCACAAACAGCAATGAGATAATGACCAGATAATCTGTTCTTAGTGATGTTGATTGAGGGATAAATAACAGCCACAGAACTCCCCTGCTCTTCTTCAAATAGTGCCAAAGGATCTTTTACGTCCACCTGTGAGAGCAGACGAGGTCTCGGTTTAATGTCTCATCCGAAAGACGGCACTTACGACAGTGCAGCGCTCCCTCAGTACTGCCCTTCCGAAAGTGCAGCGCTCCCTCAGTACTGCCCCTCCGACAGTGCGGCGCTCCCTCAGTACTGCCCCTCCGACAGTGCGGCGCTCCCTCAGTACTGCCCCTCCGACACTGCGGCGCTCCCTCAGTACTACCCCTCCGACAGTGCGGCGCTCCCTCAGTACTGCCCCTCCGACAGTGCGGCGCTCCCTCAGTACTGCCCCTCCGACACTGCGGCGCTCCCTCAGTACTACCCCTCCGACAGTGCGGCGCTCCCTCAGTACTGCCCCTCCGACAGTGCGGCGCTCCCTCAGTACTGCCCCTCCGACAGTGCGGCGCCCCCTCAGTACTGCCCCTCCGACAGTGCGGCGCTCCCTCAGTACTGCCCCTCCGACAGTGCGGCGCCCCCTCAGTGCTGCCCCTCCGACAGCGCGGCGCTCCCTCGCGGCGCTCCCTCAGTACTGCCCCTCAGACAGTGCAGCGCTCCCTCAGTACTGCCCCTCCGACAGTGAGGCGCTCCCTCAGTACTGCCCCGCCGACAGTGCAGCGCTCCCTCAGTACTGCCCCTCCGACAGTGCAGCGCTCCCTCAGTACTGCACTGGAGTGTCAGCCTAGATTTTTGTGCTCAAGTCTCTGGAGTGGGACTTGAACCCACAACCTTCTGACTCAGAGGCGAGGGTGCTACCCACTGAGCTACGGCTGAAAATGTGTTAAAGAGATAAGTTGAACCTAGGCTGTGGATGTTGGGGCTTAATTGGGGTAGAGGAGCAAAGGGATCTGGGGGTACAGATTCACAAATAATTAAAATTAGTGATACAGGTTAATAAGTACATAAAAAAAGCAAACCAAGCACTGAGGTTCATTTCTAGAGGGAAAGAATTGAAAAGCCGAGAAGTTATACTAAACCTGTATGGAACCTTGGTTACACCACACTCAGAGCACCGTGCACAGTCTGGTCGCCGTATACCTTGGTTACACCACACTCAGAGCACCGTGCACAGTCTGGTCGCCGTATACCTTGGTTACACCACACTCAGAGCACCGTGCACAGTCTGGTCGCCGTATACCTTGGTTAGACCACACTCAGAGCACCGTGCACAGTCTGGTCACCGTATACCTTGGTTAGACCACACTCAGAGCACCGTGCACAGTCTGGTCGCCGTATACCTTGGTTACACCACACTCAGAGCACCGTGCACAGTCTGGTCGCCGTATACCTTGGTTAGACCACACTCAGAGCACCGTGCACAGTCTGGTCACCGTATACCTTGGTTAGACCACACTCAGAGCACCGTGCACAGTCTGGTCGCTGTATACCTTGAGTAGACCACACTCAGAGCACCGTGCACAGTCTGGTCACTGTATACCTTGAGTAGACTGCACTCAGAGCACCATGCACAGTCTGGTCACTGTATACCTTGAGTAGACCACACTCAGAGCACCGTGCACAGTCTGGTCGCCGTATACCTTGAGTAGACCACACTCAGAGCACCGTGCACAGTCTGGTCGCCATATACCTTGGTTAGACCGCACTCGGAGCACCGTGCACAGTCTGGTCACCATATACCTTGGTTAGACCGCACTTGGAACACCGTGCACAGTCTGGTCGCCATATACCTTGGTTAGACCGCACTCAGAGCACCGTGCACAGTCTGGTCACCATATTACAAAAAGGATATCGAGCTACTGGAGAAGGTGCAGGAAAGATTCACAAGGATGATACCAGAACTGAGAGGTTGTACCGATCAGAAAAGATTGAACAGGCGGGGGCTCTTTTCTGTAGAAAAGAGAAGGCTGAGGGGAGACCTGATGGAGGACTTTAATATTATGAAGGGGTTTCGATAGGGTAGACGTAGAGAAGATGTTTCCACTTGTGGGGGAGACCAGAACTAGGATCCATAAATATAAGATAGTCACTGATAAATCCACTGGGGAATTCAGGAGAAACTCCTTTACCCAGAGAGTGGCGAGAATGTGGAACTCGCTACCACAGGGAGTGGTTGAAGCGAATAGCAGATATACATTTAAGGGGAAGCTGGATAAACACACGAGGGAGAAAGGAATAGAAGGATATGGTGATGGGGTGAGATGAAGAGGGTGAGAGGAGGCTGGTGTGGAGCAGAAACACCGGCACGGAGCAGTTGTTTCTGTGGTGGACATTCCATGTAATTAGGGCAGTCGGAGGGTATGGGACAGTATCCCGGTAACAATCAGCCACGTCAAGAAGGAGGGGGATGGAAAGAGCGAGCGGAAACAAACAACAACAAAGAAAACTGGCAAAGCCTCTGCAGCAATTTCATAAATAACATTTTTCCCCGATGGGAACGTTCCCCAGTTACGCAACTTTGCACATCAATGTGATTCAAACATCGCTTTGTCTGTCTTGTAAACAGAAACATTGCCAAATATTTTGTTTTGATCGCAGTGCAGTGTCCTTGAATGTGCCCTAAACATCTACGCCGTTTCTTCTATTAACCTGTAGAGTGCCAGAGAGTCAAGGCAAGTGCCAGCCTGCTCTGGGCTGACTGTTATTTGACTGACACTAAAACAAAGACTGATATCCCAGTAATAAATCTCCAAAAACTGCAGGAATAAATACATTACTGGGCTATTAACCCCATAAAAAACATATCCACTGTAGTGTATGTACTTTGCAGAAGGAACTATATTCTGCAGCCCTTGTATACTGCAGTACCAGTAGTGACCACCCCTGTATATAAGCCTGTGTAGTAACTTTTGCATAGTAGTTCCAGGTTGTCTCCACTCAGTAAAGACCTGTTATCACCAACTCCTGCAGTCCGTGTCTCAATTATACACGGACATAATACTGGCGACGAGCAGATCCTAACTTACCTACAGTCTGCACCACCTCATGGGGATCCATCCCTGAAGCGAAGTTATCAGAGGTCGAGGCCAGAAGGAAGAAAGAAAAAAAATAAAACGAACAGAAGAAACGGGCGTCGACCGTGGGCATCCGCCTCTGATTCATCGGAGTTGAAGATTTGCAGGAGAGGCTGTCGAGAGCGGGGCTTGGTTATCCTGTCGATGGTGTTTCAGCTAATCGGGCTGGTGGCAGGTAGTACACTGATCCTTCCTGGGCTGCGGCGGTCTAGAGCTCGATCGGGTGGCTTTTCAACGGGGGCCAAGCAGCGTTGTCGGGAAGAGGAGAGAGAGAGAGAGAGAGGGTGGAGCACACAGGGCGCGGCCGGTGCTACGAAGCCGGGCAGCGTACAGACCCGAGAAGAGGGAAGCAAGTGTCCCGCAGGGTTGCTCCGACGACGGGGAAATAATAAAAATTAGAAGCGCAGAAAGCCGCGAGGAGCTGCAGTTTGCCACGGGAACCGCGGAGAGCGGCGTTAGCAGCAGCACGGGGGGAAGTGCGCGAAGACCATAGGGCGTCGCCATCAAGGCATAAAACGCCAACAACAGCGCTAGCAGCAGCGGGGAAGACGGAAAGCACGGGAGGCACCATCTTAATCCAGCGGGGAAGAAGGCAAAGTGCAGGAGGCGCCATTTTGTTAAATCGGGGAAGAAGGCAAAGCGCGGGAGGCGCCATCTTAAAATTCCAAGGTGCCGAAGACTGGCAATATCACTGCCTTCGATAATGCAATAGAAGACTGGACCACGTATGTGGAAAGGGTCAAGGTATATTGCGAGGCAAACAAAGTAGCCGATGAGAAAAAGGCATCGGTACTACTAAGCTTAATGGGCGCAAGAACGTACGGCCTATTGCAGAACCTGATTACTCCAGCCAAACCGAAGGTGAAGAGTTTTAACGAAATTGTTGATATCCTACAGGAACACCTAAATCCTACACCGCTGCTGATAGCAGAAAGATTTAAATTCCACAGGAGAAATCAGCATAAAGATGAGAGCAATGCTGATTACCTTACGGAACTACGCAAGCTATCAAAGCACTGCCAGTTCGGAGCAGGACTGGCAGATACCCTACGGGACAAATTTGTCCGTGGACTCCTGAGTGAAGGAACCCAGAAGAGGTTACTCTCAGAGAAAGAGCTGACGCTAGATAAGGCTTTCAGCGTGGCAGTATCGTATGAAGCAGCAGCAAGGGGAGCTGCGGAAATGCAGCAAAAGCCACAGGAATACGGCACCCACGAAATGACACGGGGATTTGAAAAATGTTATCGCTGTGGCAGAACAACCCATGACCAGAAGGACTGCTGGTCCAAGGACAAAATATGCAGGCAATGCGGAAAGATGGGACACATTGCACGAGTTTGCAGGTCTGGGAAGAAGACTAACGACAACAAAAAGGCTACTAAGGAACAGTACAGGAAAGTACAAAAGATGACGGACAGTAGTTCCGAAGACCAGATGAGCGATAGTGAATCCGGGAACAAGAGACTAAGCTGTCTCAAACTTCACAACGTAATCGCAAAAGAGGATCACCGAACCATTTGGGTCACCCTCACGATAGCAGGGTCCCAAGTCAAAATGGAATTGGATACAGGATCAGCTCTGACCGTCATGAATCAATGAGACTACGAGTGGCTATTCTCACACATACCCTTGAAAGAGACATCCATTGTCTTGAAGACGTATACGGGGCAAAAAGTATACCCCAGAGGTAAAATAAGGGTGCCTGTCGAATACAACGGCAAGGAAATACAGAAATTGTATCTGTACATACTGCAAGATGGTGGACCACCATTATTGGGACGTCAATGGATCAGAAAGATAAGTTTAGACTGGCACTCCATTCAGGCACTGACGGTGGCTGGTAAAAAGGATGACGACGTCACACCTGGACGATTGTCAAAAATCTTAGCTAACGCCAAAGAGGTATTTCAACAAGAACTGGGAACTCTTAAAGGCGTAACCGCCTCGATAAAAATAGAAGAGAATGCAATTCCCAAGTTTTTCAAAGCAAGACCGGTACCGTATGCAATTCGCCCAGCCGTCGAGGCAGAGCTGGAGAATCTGGAGAATGCAGGCGTGTTATCTAAGGTAGACTGGAGCGAGTGGGCGACACCCATCATTCCTGTCATGAAGAAAACGTTAAACAATAAGTCTGAGCAGCCAAGGAAGGTTCGCATCTGTGGGGACTTCAAGGTGACTGTGAACCCAGTCCTTCACACAGTACAATATCCTCTTCCAAGGATAGAAGATATTTTCGCCTCACTATCTGGAGGGAAGCGTTTTACAAAAATTGACCTAGCACAAGCATATTTGCAGATGGAGGTTGAAATAAAGAATAGATTTGCCTTCCAAAGCTAGGCTTTATTAACTTTAAAATCTGCAGCACATCTTCCCACATCCAGTCCCAACCAAAGCTGGAAAAGAACTGAATTTAAGGTGGCCACAACACATCATGTGATCATCAACTACCAATGAGATTACAACATATATCCCAAGGCAGTTAACAAACAACCAATCACAATACTTTTACTAAACAAGGAATAATCACCACATTCACCCCTCCTTTTAAAATATACTCCAACCTAAATAACCTTTACAATTTATAATTAATTATTTACAACTAAAACTATGCACAACAAGAATAAAACTGTTCACATGACACAATACTAAGTGAACAACAACAAATAGTAACATTGCACATAAGTATTAAGTATCTCTCAACTAAAACAGTATACTATAATATTTCAACAATTTTAAAACATTACTATCAATTTAAAAGTCCATTTTCAATCGGTCGACTGGATATCTTGTTCGTGTCGACCTTCTTATCCTTGATGAAATTCCTTGCCCTCCCACACCAGAAGGCACAGAAGTATCTTCAGCAGGAAGGCTATCCATATCCCGATTTTCAACGGTTTCCGGATTAGAAATCCCATCAGAAGGTAAACTGGGACGGTCATAAACATCTATCAAGGGCTGACTAATAGAAGTATAATTATCTGCAATCGGATTGGAAATATTCGTAGTATCTGTAACAGCATCCACATTATCTGAATCATGACTATTGTTAATATCCTCAGAAGAGGGCTGGCCCCCACAAGGAGCCAAGTCTTTAATTGAAACAGTACTTTCTTTCCCATCTTGGAACCGAATATGAGCATATTGGGAATTTGCCTCCAACAGCTCCACCTCCTCCACCAAAGGATCATATTTTGACAATCTAACATGGCGTCGAAGCAGCACAGGTCCCTGCATAGTAAGCCATGAAGGTACCGAATATCCCGTAGTAGATCTCCGCGGATAGTTAAAGAGCCTTTCATGGGGGGTCACATTAGTAGCCGTTGAAAGCAATGATCTAATGGAATGCAGGGCATCAGGCAGTACCATTTCCCACTGTGTATTAAGGTTCCGGGATGTCAAAGCCAACATAACTGCCTTCCAGATCACCCCATTGTATCGTTCGCACTGTCCATTACCCTGGGGATTATACGGGGTAGTTCTGCTAGTAGAAATTCCCCAACTCTGAAGGTATTCCTTCAACTGGGAAGACATAAAAGAACTTCCCTGATCCGAATGGATATACGCAGGCATCCCAAAGATGACAAAAAGTTGAGTCAGACATTTAATAACTGTAGCAGCTGATACATCTGCACAAGGAAAAGCAAAAGGGAACCTTGAAAACTCATCCACAACAGTAAATATATATCGGTTTTGAGTAGTTGAAGGAAGAGGCCCCTTAAAATCGACGCTCAAACGTTCAAAAGGAGAAGTAGTCTTTATAAGATGAGCTCGTTGAGGCTTAAAGAAATTCGGTTTACACCGAGCACAGATAGAACATGATGAAGTCATCTGCTTGACGTCTTCAACTGAAAAAGGCAAGTTCTTACTGCGTACAAAGTGTATCATCCTCGTAACCCCAGGATGACATAAGGCATTGTGAAGATTAATAAGTGTATCTCCGTGAATCACAGAACAATAAGCCCTCGACAGTGCATCAGCAGCAACATTATCCTTCCCCGGACGATAAACTATGTCAAAATGGTAACATGCCAACTCAATCCTCCATCTCATTATTTTATCATTTTTGATCTTTCCAAAATGTTTAACATCAAACATAAAGGACACAGATTTTTGATCAGTTACCAACGTGAAATGTCGCCCCGATAAATAATGTCTCTCAACTAAAACAGTATACTATAATATTTCAACAATTTTAAAACATTACTATCAATTTAAAAGTCCATTTTCAATCGGTCGACCGGATATCTTGTTCGTGTCGACCTTCTTATCCTTGATGAAATTCCTTGCCCTCCCACACCAGAAGGCACAGAAGTATCTTCAGCAGGAAGGCTATCCATATCCCGATTTTCAACGGTTTCCGGATTAGAAATCCCATCAGAAGGTAAACTGGGACGGTCATAAACATCTATCAAGGGCTGACTAATAGAAGTATAATTATCTGCAATCGGATTGGAAATATTCGTAGTATCTGTAACAGCATCCACATTATCTGAATCATGACTATTGTTAATATCCTCAGAAGAGGGCTGGCCCCCACAAGGAGCCAAGTCTTTAATTGAAACAGTACTTTCTTTCCCATCTTGGAACCGAATATGAGCATATTGGGAATTTGCCTCCAACAGCTCCACCTCCTCCACCAAAGGATCATATTTTGACAATCTAACATGGCGTCGAAGCAGCACAGGTCCCTGCATAGTAAGCCATGAAGGTACCGAATATCCCGTAGTAGATCTCCGCGGATAGTTAAAGAGCCTTTCATGGGGGGTCACATTAGTAGCCGTTGAAAGCAATGATCTAATGGAATGCAGGGCATCAGGCAGTACCATTTCCCACTGTGTATTAAGGTTCCGGGATGTCAAAGCCAACATAACTGCCTTCCAGATCACCCCATTGTATCGTTCGCACTGTCCATTACCCTGGGGATTATACGGGGTAGTTCTGCTAGTAGAAATTCCCCAACTCTGAAGGTATTCCTTCAACTGGGAAGACATAAAAGAACTTCCCTGATCCGAATGGATATACGCAGGCATCCCAAAGATGACAAAAAGTTGAGTCAGACATTTAATAACTGTAGCAGCTGATACATCTGCACAAGGAAAAGCAAAAGGGAACCTTGAAAACTCATCCACAACAGTAAATATATATCGGTTTTGAGTAGTTGAAGGAAGAGGCCCCTTAAAATCGACGCTCAAACGTTCAAAAGGAGAAGTAGTCTTTATAAGATGAGCTCGTTGAGGCTTAAAGAAATTCGGTTTACACCGAGCACAGATAGAACATGATGAAGTCATCTGCTTGACGTCTTCAACTGAAAAAGGCAAGTTCTTACTGCGTACAAAGTGTATCATCCTCGTAACCCCAGGATGACATAAGGCATTGTGAAGATTAATAAGTGTATCTCCGTGAATCACAGAACAATAAGCCCTCGACAGTGCATCAGCAGCAACATTATCCTTCCCCGGACGATAAACTATGTCAAAATGGTAACATGCCAACTCAATCCTCCATCTCATTATTTTATCATTTTTGATCTTTCCAAAATGTTTAACATCAAACATAAAGGACACAGATTTTTGATCAGTTACCAACGTGAAATGTCGCCCCGATAAATAATGTCTCCATTTACGCAATGCTTCTACTATTGCGTATGCCTCTTTCTCTATTGAAGAATGTCTTTTTTTCACTATTGTTCAAAGTACGTGAGAAAAAGGCCACAGGTCTTCCATTTTGGTTCAGAGTAGCCCCAATTGCAAAATCCAAAGCATCCGTCTCGATCACAAAGGGAACCTGCTCATCAATAGAATGCACAACTGCTCCTAAAATATCCTTTTTAAAATTCTCAAAACATGTCCTGGCCTCCCATGATAGAGGATATGTCGTAACCCGAATAAGAGGCTGGATCTTCCGTGAAAAATTTGCAATCCAATTAGAATAATAAGAAAACAGTCCAACAACTCGTTGCAAAGCCTTAGAATTAGTAGGACAAGGTAAATCAATCAATGGTCGCAGACGTTCTGGATCTGGTTTAATCTTGTTTCCCGAGATAATATACCCCAATAGCTTTACCTCAGTAGTCGAAAAGATACATTTCTCTTTGTTAAAAGTTAAACCAACTTTTTCCGCAGCTTGAAGGAATCTTTTTAAATTAGAATCATGCTCCACCCTTGATTTGCCACACACTGTGATGTCATCTAAGTATGAAAAGGTGTCAGAGAGGGAGTTATCACTTATAAAAGCATCCATTGCCCGTTGAAAACAAGCAACACCATTAGTAACACCAAATGGTATTCGGCAAAACTGATACAGCTTTCCACCAGCCTCAAAGGCCGTATATGGTTGATCCTTCTTAACAATAGGAATCTGATGATAAGCACTCTTTAAATCAATAGTGCTAAAAACCTTATACTGAGATACTTTGTTGATAAGCTCATCAATCTTAGGCAAAGGGTACGCATCTAATTGAGTATACCTATTAATAGTTTGGGAATAGTCTATCACCATTCGTTTCTTGTGTCTCTCGTTAGTCGTGACAACTACCTGTTCTCGCCAAGGCGAACAACTAGGTTCAATGATTCCTTCCAATAAGAGACGTTGAACTTCAGAATTAATAAATTCTCTATCCTGACTACTATATCTTCTTGACTTGGTAGCAATTGGCTTACAATCCGACATCAAATTGGAAAAAAGTGATAATGGAGAAATAGATAAAGAGGTTAATCCACAAATAGATAAAGGTGGCTTAGTCCCTCCAAATGAAAGACTAAGAGACTCGTGTAACTGAAGCACATCATGTCCAATTAAAATATCCGCACAGAGATTAGGCAAAACAGATAGGCGTATATCAGTATACGTATTGCCTAGAAGAATCATTTTCACAAAGCAACAACCAGCTATTTGTGAAGTAAGGGTCGTCTGAGCCATACACACCTGATACGTAACAGGCGAAATTTTCAAATGCTTCTCCTTCGCAAACTGAAGACTTATAAAAATCTCAGTACTGCCCGTATCTATAAGGGCCTTCACTTCCAACCCATTAACTTGAGCCGTAACTATAGCTTTGTTTAGGCCATGAGCAAATGCAGCAGAAATTGATGCAATAAACGCCCTATCTAAAGGCTGAATAGTCACAGAGGAGGTAGTGGAGGAGGGCCCTCCCACACCAGGAGAGGAAGAGGTAATTGAACCTGATGATTTGCACACGTGTGCATAATGACCTCTCTTGCCGCATTTACTACACACAGCCTCCCGAGCAGAACACTTCAGACGAGGGTGCCGGATATTCCCACAAAAATAACACTTCTGAATCCTAGAGGCAACAGCCGCCGAAGTAGAAACTGTTTCAGAATCTAGTAAACCACTCCCATTAAGTCCACATAATTCCTTTTCATCCGAAACTGCCGAAACCATAGTCGCAGGCCGATTAAAAAGAGCATAAGAATCCGAACTTCTCTGAGCCACATCCAATGTAGAAGCTTGCTCAAAAGCACTTTTAAGATCCAAAGTCTTATTTTCTAACAACCGCTGATGAATTGATCTAGACAGTAATCCATTAATAAAAGCATCCCGTACCGATTCTTCCTTATATTCTTCAGCCGTCACGGCCTTATAATTACAGTTAACACTAAGGCACCGAAGTGCTTGTAAATAAGTATCCAAAGATTCTCCCACCTGCTGCCTACAGGCAGATAGAAGGTGACGTGCAAATACCTCATTCTTTGGTTTAACAAAAATCTTTTCCAATGTAGAAATAGCCACTTCATGGCCTAGAAATTCAGTTGCGTTCGCCAGCCGTTAACGCCATAAGAGGGGTAGATTTCCAGCGCTAGGCACTTAGCGCCCGGGCGCAGGCCGGTCTGCGCCAACGCCCAACTTCAGTTGACATTTAGCGCCGGCGCAAAGTGTTTGCGCCCGCTCAGCTGCGCGCGCAGCTTATGACGTCATTTCGTCGTGCAACGCTGTTTGTGCGCCCCAAACCGGAAATTCAGTGGCGCCCGCCCAATGTGGGCGTGGCGCTGTTAAGAACTGTGAAGTGGAACGCAGCAGAGGCCCTGCGGGCCTCGGGGAGCGCTAATTAAAGGGCACTTACACTGAACTATAAAGGCCAGCCATTTTGCTGCAATGACTTTAGTGCTTTGGATTTCTGGACAGAGACCAAGGAACAGACCTTACTGATTTGGGACAACATAGGAGAGGTATTTTTGGCTTCTGGCCATTGCTTGGAAATTTGACTCTTTGTGATTTCACTGTTTGCAAGTTTATTATGGGGGCTGCATGGGGTTCCAACCCTCAGTTCCAGCATTATGTGCGAAGGGCTCGCAGACGCTGTGTGAGAGGGCCAGCCATGCCTAGACGCAGAGGGGCCATCAGGCGTCGGCAACGTAGGCCTTACCCACTCAGGGAATACCGGCAGCAGGTGTCCTATCTCACCATGACTGCCGCGCATTGTGTTAAGAGGCTGCACTTCAGAAGGGAGGTGGTTGCAGAGATCTGCCAGCTGCTTCACAGAGATCTGCGTCCACAGCTGATGTGCAGGACGTCTCTGTCGGTGGAAGTGAAGGTCACGGTGGCTCTGAACTTTTATGCAAGCGGCTCCTTCCAAGCCGCTGCTGGGGACATAGCGAACATCTCCCAGTTCGCCGTGCATCGCTGCATCCGGCAGGTCACCGATGCCCTTTTCGCAAGGAGACACCAATTCATCTCCTTCCCCATGACCCTAGAGAGGCAGGAGCAGCGTGCAGTCGGATTTGCCAGGATCGCCGACTTCCCCATGGTGCAGGGCGCCATTGACTGCACGCATGTGGCTATGCGGGCACCTATCGACAATGCCGAGGATTACCGCAACCGGAAGGGCTACCATTCCCTCAATGTACAGCTGGTGTGTGACCACAGGCAGCGCATCCTAGCTGTCAATGCCCGCTTTCCAGGAAGCAGCCACGATGCATTTATCCTGCGCCAGACTACTGTGGCTGACATGTTCGAGGCACAGCCTCCACCAAGGGGATGGCTTATTGGGGACAAGGGCTACCCTTTGTGCACATGGCTCATGACCCCGCTCCGCGCGCCCAGGACCCCTGCGGAGGAGGCATACAACGAAAGCCATCAAGCCACAAGGACCATCATAGAGCAAACGATTGGCGTCCTGAAGCAACGGTTCCGCTGCCTGGATCGATCCGGCGGATCTCTACAGTATTCGCCGGATAGAGTCTCCCAGTTCATCATCGTTTGCTGCATGCTGCACAACCTGGCTATCCGCAGGACTCAGACACTGCCACCTCACGTTGGGCCACCACCTCAGGAGGACGAGCAGGAGGACCATGAGGAGGAGGAGGAGGAGGAGGAGGAGGAGGAGTACCAGCCCAGAAGGGAGCCACAAGGTCCAAGGGCCGTCCGCCGGCGGCTTATTGAATGACACTTCTAGGCCCCCTGTCAGGGAATGGCTTGTGGCAATGAAGGCACATGAATGCAGCCGCTCCGCAAGCCCTCAGCCGGTTAACGCAACAACCACTTGAAACATGACACCTGGACAAGCTGAATAAATAAAAAGCTTTATTTAACAAACTCAGGGCCCTTCCCACATGAAACAGAAAAACAGACAAGACCCCCAAAAAACAGTGAAAAACATATCTCACTCCCACAACCTGGGGAGGAATAACAAAACTTGTCAATCCAATTGGCCTTCATCTTCGGCAACACTTCCCCCTGGCTCTCCTCCAGGCAAGACGTGTCCCCTCCATTGCCATCCCCTGGCGCGGATGAGGGTTCCCCCGATGTGCCGCCTTCCTCTTGGTCCTCATCGTCCTCCTCTTCCGAGGGACTGGCACTCTCAGCTTCATGGACCTCCTCCTCACCAGCTGAAAGCAGGAAGGCACAAGAGTAGCTTTAGAGTGAGGACAGGGCGTCAGCGAGGGAGGCATGAGTGGTGGCATTATGCGCATTGGTTGGACAGTGGCAAAGGATGCAGATCTGAAGCGCAAGGGGAACGAGAGAGGTCCAAACGGTCATGTTCTTACCATTGGGGCCCAGCACAGGGTCGGCATCTCCAATAGCAACGGGGCCAACCACCCGGCCACGCATGAGTCGAGCCACGCGCTCCTCCAGGTCACTGAGCTCCTGGAACTGGCCACGGCCTCCCCCGGTGACATTCCGGCTCTTCATATTCTTGGCCAGCTTGGCCTGCAAGAGAAAGGACGGCCTCTAAGTACAGTGTGTTGCCCTGTTGTTGTCTGCACTGCCTCCCATGGTCGAATAGCATGGCCAGTGTGGTGCCCGTTGTTGTGTGCACTGCCTCCCATGGTCGAATAGCATGGCCAGTGTGGTGCCCTGTTGTTGTGTGCACTGCCTCCCATGGTCGAATAGCTTGGCCAGTGTGTAAAGTGCAGAAAGTGCTATTGATGATCATGCCAGTGCCATAGTTGCGGGAGGAGGGATGGCCATTAGGCCTTTGAGGTCCCTTTGCCCATAATGTGAGGTGCACATGCAAGGATGAGGAGGACACTGGAAAGGGTACTCACCCTGACCATCCGAGCGAGGTCGTTGTACTTCTTGCGGCATTGGTCCGCACTCCTGGGGACATCGCTGGTGGATGACACCCTGCGGGCGATTTCCCTCCAGGCTCTCCTGTACTGCCTCCTGGGAGCCTTCTTGCCACTGTCCGGGCACAAGATCTCTCTTCTCTTTTCAAAAGCCTTAAGCAGCACCCTCAAAGCATGCTCTGAGAAGCGCTGCGCTCGTTCACGGGCCTTCTGCATGGCTTCAGGCGCTATTTGGGTCCACCAGCAGTGTTCAGGCCTAGCTGCAGGGCTCCACTATCCAGGGCGTGGCAGCAGACAAAGTCGACCCTTCCCCCTTTAAGAGCTGGCCGGCGTCAGGGTGTCTGCTGTCAATCAAAACATGACCGCACCTGCGCTGCGCCCGGCCTCGGCGTTATCAGTCCGCACCGCCGGCTTAGTGCCTAAAGATAGGAGTGCAACGCCAGTTTCAGCGCTCGCCCAAACTCCTTGGCCAAATCTACTGAATTTCGGCGAAGTGGCCTACACTTTCCGGCGGGCGCTAACTTTAGCGCCCGCCCGACTTTAGCGCCCCAGAAGTGGCGCGACTGAATTTCTAGGCCCATAAGTTTTACAGTCCAAAATATATTTATATACATCCGGAGCAATGTAGTTGATCAGCATATTCAGCTTATTTAGAGACTCTTGATCCAACACGCCCAAAAAGTTTTTAAATGTACAATACCAATGTTTCCATTTATCATCCACTCCAGCAGAATTGGGGTCAGCCTTGAATCGTTCTGGTTGAAGATATCGCTCCATTCTAACTTAAAGTTAATAAATTGAAAGAAAGAATATATTTGCCTTCCAAAGCTAGGCTTTATTAACTTTAAAATCTGCAGCACATCTTCCCACATCCAGTCCCAACCAAAGCTGGAAAAGAACTGAATTTAAGGTGGCCACAACACATCATGCGATCATCAACTACCAATGAGATTACAACATATATCCCAAGGCAGTTAACAAACAACCAATCACAATACTTTTACTAAACAAGGAATAATCACCACAGAGGTTGAAGAATCCTTTAGGAAGTATCTCACGATAAACACTCACAAAGGTCTTTACCAGTATAATCGACTGGTATTCGGAGTAGCATCAGCTCCGGCGATATGGCACAGAGCGATGGAACAAGTCCTGCAAGGGATTCCGGGGACTCTGTTACTTGGACGACATCCTAGTGACAGGTGAAGATGACAGTGAACACCTTGCCAACCTAGAGCAGGTGCTCACTAGACTAAGAGAACATGGGCTACGAGCCAATCGCCCCAAGTGCGAGTTTTTTAAGAAACAGATATCGTATTGTGGCCACGTGATTGATGAAGAGGGGTTACATAAGTCCCCTGACAAAATTGAAGCGGTAGTTAAGGCTCCAGCGCCTGAAAATGTGTCGCAACTGAGGTCATTCCTCGGATTGGTGAATTACTACCATAAGTTTTTGCCGAATTTGTCCACAATTCTGCACCCACTGAACGCCCTACTACAAACTGGAGTAGCGTGGAAATGGAGCGATGAATGTAAGCGGGCCTTTCAGAAGAGTAAGGACCTAATCACTTCAAGAGAAGTATTGGCTCACTACAACCCATCACTACCGATAAGACTGGCGTGTGATGCGTCTCCCTACGGCATTGGAACGGTACTGTCACATAAATTCCTTGATGGTTCAGAGAGGCCGATAGCTTTTGCATCACGCTCGTTAACTTCAGCCGAGCGTAACTACGCCCAGATTGACAGAGAGGCCCTCAGCCTGGTGTGGGGGGTGAAGAAGTTCAATCACTAACTGCACGGTCAGAAATTTACTCTACTAACCGATCATCAACCTCTTGTCTCCATTTTCAACCCTCAGAAGGGCGTACCGATAATGACAGCACAACAGCTACAGAGGTGGTCCCTTTTCCTAGAAGCACACCAATATGACATCGAGTACAAAGGAACTAAACAGCATGGGAATGCTGATGGATTGTCGCGCCTACCGTTGCCGACGGTGGAAGAAGCACCTGCAGTGGATCCTGTGGAGATATTCCACTCGACCATAGTCGAATGTCTACCTGTGACGAATGCAAACATAGAAAAGGAAACACGAAATGACCCGACACTCTCCTGGGTCTATGATTTAACGGTGAAGGGATGGCCAGCACATGGCGAACCACTGTTGCCAGCATTCTTGCCGAGAAGAGAACAGCTGTCAGTGTGCAGAGGAACCTTGATGTGTGGATCCAGATTAGTAATTCCACCCAAATTGAAGGATAGAGTGCTCAATGAGCTTCATGAGGGTCATTTGGGAGGGGTAAAAATGAAGAACTTAGCCAGAGCGTTTGTGTGGTGGCCGGGAATCGATAGAGAAATCGAAGAGATGACCAAGAGCTGTACAGGATGCCAGAAGGTCCAAAATACCCCACCACAAGCCCCTCTACATCCATGGGAGTGGCCCTCATCTCCATGGCAAAGGGTGCACATTGATTTTGCTGGTCCATTTATGGACTCGATGTTTTTAATTGCGGTGGATGCACATGCAAAGTGGCCAGAGGTAATAAAAATGTCCTCAACCACCACAGAAAAACTATCACAGTCTTACGAACCATATTCGCCAGAAATGGGCTGCCTGAACAGATTTGCTCCGACAATGGACCACAGTTTGTGTCTGAAGAGTTCCGGAGGTTCTTAAAGAACAATGGTGTTAAGCATTACACATCTGCCCCATATCATCCAGCCACCAATGGATTGGCTGAGAGGTTCGTTCAAACATTCAAGAAGGCTATCAAGGCAATGTGTAATGAAGACATACCCCTACAACACAAGGTGGATAACTTCTTGTTTGCCTACCGGAATGTGACACATGCGGTTACCAACCAAACTCCAGCCATGATGTTCTTCAATCGAAGACTACGATGCCACTTGGATTTGGTTAAGCCAAACATCAGAAGAGATGTGGAGAACAGGCAGTTTCAGAATATGAATGAAAGGCCGACCAGGAGTTTTAAGATAGGTCAACCAGTTTTGGCCCGGGACTACCGCACAGAGAAATGGCAGCCAGGAACGATCTGTCCACGGCAAGGACCTCTAATGTATACCGTGGACGTTGGAGAGAGCATTGTAAGACGCCATGCTGACCAGATTCTAGAGTCACTGGAAAACGTCAATTCCACACCACGATCCGATACACCTGGCGATGAAACCGAAGTACCAATTGCATCTACCTCAGAATCGGTGATATTGGAAGCAGACGAACCAAACAACGACGTTGATCCCGAATCAACTTTGCCAGAAGAACCTGATACCCCAAAGAGGCGTTATCCAGACAGAATCAGGAAGCCACCTCAAAGACTGAACTTATAATTGCTTAACTTCAACTAATGTATCTAGCAACTGTAATTGTAAATATGTTATTTAATTGTTAATCGAATGTTATGTACTGTTTAGCTAAAAGGGGAGGAATTGTAGTGTATGTACTTTGCAGAAGGAACTATATTCTGCAGCCCCTGTATACTGCAGTACCAGTAGTGACCACTCCTGTATATAAGCCTGTGTAGTAACTTTTGCATAGTAGTTCCAGGTTGTTTCGACTCAGTAAAGACCTGTTATAACCAACTCCTGCAGTCCGTGTCTCAATTATACACGGACATAATATCCACTAGTCACAATTTTAATGGAAGTTAAATTACATTGACCCTTTAATTTTGTTACGCCTGTCACACAGAAACAGGGGGAGGCCATTCAGCCCCTCGAGCCTGTTCCGCCATTCAATGAGATCATGGCTGATCTGCGACCTAACTCCATTTACCCACCTTTGCGCCATATCCCTTAATATATTTGGTAAACAAAAATCTATCAATCTCCGATTTAAAATTAACAATTAATCTAGCATTCATTGCCGTTTGCGGAAGTGAGTACCAAACTTCTACCACCCTTTGTGTGTAGAAGTGTTTCCTCATTTCATTCCTGTTGTTCCCATTTCCCTTTTCTTTCCCATTGTGCTTTCCTACCTAATCTACTCTACCCTAAACCTACCGTAACCTATCCTAACCCTAAACCTACCGTAACCTATCCTAACCCTAAACCTACCGTAACCTATCCTAACCCTAAACCTACAGTAACCTATCCTAACCCTAAACCTACAGTAACCTATCCTAACCCTAAACCTATAGTAACCTATCCTAACCCTAAACCTACCGTAACCTATCCTAACCCTAAACCTGCGGTAACCTATCCTAACCCTAAACCTGCGGTAACCTATCCTAACCCTAAACCTGCGGTAACCTATCCTAACCCTAAACCTACAGTAACCTATCCTAACCCTAAACCTACCGTAACCTATCCTAACCCTAAACCTGCGGTAACCTATCCTAACCCTAAACCTGCGGTAACCTATCCTAACCCTAAACCTGCGGTAACCTATCCTAACCCTAAACCTACCGTAACCTATCCTAACCCTAAACCTACAGTAACCTATCCTAACCCTAAACCTGCGGTAACCTATCCTAACCCTAAACCTGCTGTAACCTATCCTAACCCTAAACCTGCGGTAACCTATCCTAACCCTAAACCTACAGTAACCTATCCTAACCCTAAACCTACCGTAACCTATCCTAACCCTAAACCTGCGGTAACCTATCCTAACCCTAAACCTGCGGTAACCTATCCTAACCCTAAACCTGCGGTAACCTATCCTAACCCTAAACCTACCGTAACCTATCCTAACCCTAAACCTACCGTAACCTATCCTAACCCTAAACCTACCGTAACCTATCCTAACCCTAAACCTACCGTAACCTATCCTAACCCTAAACCTACCGTAACCTATCCTAACCCTAAACCTACCGTAACCTATCCTAACCCTAAACCTACCGTAACCTATCCTAACCCTAAACCTACAGTAACCTATCCTAACCCTAAACCTACGGTAACCTATCCTAACCCTAAACCTACGGTAACCTATCCTAACCCTAAACCTACGGTAACCTATCCTAACCCTAAACCTACGGTAACCTATCCTAACCCTAAACCTACGGTAACCTATCCTAACCCTAAATTTACAGTAACCTATCCTAACCCTAAACCTACTGTAACCTATCTATTATGTCCATGTATAATTGAGACACGGACGGCAGGAGTTGATTATAACAAGTCTTTACTGAATGGAGACAACCTGGAACTGAAACTACAGAAGGCTGCTAGTGCCTTTTATACAGGGGTGGTCACTGCCGGTACTGCAGTCTGAGACCAGTTATTCCCTTAAAGGTACATACACAACAATTCCTCCCCTTTTAGATAAACAGTACATAACATTCATTTAACAACTAAATGATAACTAATTACAATTACAATTACGGTTGCTAGATACATTGGTTGAGGTTAAGCAATTATAAGTTCAGTCTTTGAGGAGGCTTCCTGATTCTGTCTGGATAACGCCTCTTTGGGCTATCAGGTTCTTCTGGTAAGGTTGAGTCGGGATCAATGTCGTTGTTTGGTTCGTCTGCTTCCAATATCACTGATTCTGTGGTAGATGCAATTGGTACTTCGGTTTCATCGCCAGGTGTATCAGATCGTGGTGTGGAGTTGACGTTTTCCAGTGACTCTAGAATCTGGTCAGCATGGCATCTTACAATGCTCTCCCCAACGTCCACGGTATACACGAGAGGTCCTTGCCGTGTACAGATCGTTCCTGGCTGCCATTTCTCTGTGCGGTAGTCCCTGGCCAAAGCTGGTTGACCTATCTTAAAACTCCTGGTCGGCCTTTCATTCATATTCTGAAACTGCCTGTTCTCCACATCTCTTCTGATGTTCGGCTTAACCAAATCCAAGCGGCATCGTAGTCTTTGATTGAAGAACATCATGGCAGGAGTTTGGTTGGTAACCGCATGTGTCGCATTCCGGTAGGCAAACAAGAAGTTGTCCACCTTGTGTTGTAGGGGTATATCTTCATTACACATTGCCTTGATAGCCTTCTTGAATGTTTGAACAAACCTCTCGGCCAATCCATTAGTGGCTGGGTGATATGGGGCGGATGTGTAATGCTTAACACCATTGTTCTTTAAGAACCTCCGGAACTCTTCAGACACAAACTGTGGTCCATTGTCAGAGCAAATCTGTTCAGGCAGCCCATTTCTGGCGAATATGGTTCGTAAGACTGTGATAGTTTTTTCTGTGGTGGTTGAGGACATTTTTATTACCTCTGGCCACTTTGAATGTGCATCCACCGCAATTAAAGACATCGAGTCCATGAAGGGACCAGCAAAATCAATGTGCACCCTTTGCCATGGCGATGAGGGCCACTCCCATGGATGTAGAGGGGCTTGTGGTGAGGCGTTTTGGACCTTCTGGCATCCTGTACAGCTCTTGGTCATCTCTTCGATTTCTCTATCGATTCCCGGCCACCACACAAACGCTCTGGCTAAGTTCTTCATTTTTATCCCTCCCAGGTGACCCTCATGAAGCTCATTGAGCACTCTATCCTTCAATTTGGGTGGAATTACTACTCTGGATCCACACATCAAGGTTCCTCTGCACACTGACAGCTGTTCGCTTCTCGGCGAGAATGCTGGCAGCAGCGGTTCGCCATGTGCTGGCCATCCCTTCACCGTTAAATCATAGACCCAGGATAGTGTCGGGTCATTTCATGTTTCCTTTTCTATGTTTGCATTCGTCACAGGGAGACATTCGACTATGGTCGAGTGGAATATCTCCACTGGATCCACTGCAAGTTCTTCTTCCACCGTCGGCAACGGTAGGCGCGACAATCCATCAGCATTCCCATGCTGTTTAGTTCCTTTGTACTCGATGTCATATTGGTGTGCCCCTAGGAAAAGGGACCACCTCTGCAGCCGTTGCGCTGTCATTATCGGTATGCCCTTCTGAGGGTTGCAAATGGAGACAAGAGGTTGATGATCAGTTAGTAGAGTAAATTTCTGACCGTGCAGGTAGTGATTGAACTCCTTCACCTCCCACACCAGGCTGAGGGCCTCTCTGTCAATCTGGGCGTAGTTACGCTCGGCTGAAGTTAACGAGCGTGACGCAAAAGCTATCGGCCTCTCTAACCCATCAAGGAATTTATGTGACAGTACTGCCCCAATGCCGTAGGGAGACGCATCACACGCCAGTCTTCGGCATCTTGGAAATCTAAAATGGCGCCTCCCGCATTTTGCCTTCTTTCCCGATTTAACAAAATGACGCCTCCCACGCTTTGCCTTCTTCCCCGCTGGATTAAGATGGCGCCTCCCGCGCTTTCCACGGCTCCGTTGTAAACTGCAGCTCTTCGCGGCTTTCTGCGCGTTTAATTTTTTAATTTTATTATTTTCCCATCGTCGGAACAACCCTGCGGGACTCTTGCCTCCCTCTTCTCGGGTCTGTACGCTGCCCAGCTTCATAGCACCGGCCGCGCCCTGTGTGCTCCACCCTCTCTCTCTCTCTCCTCTTCCCGACAACGCAGCTTGGCCCCGTTGCAAGCTACCCGCTCGAGTTCTAGACCGCCGCAGCCCAGGAAGGATCAGTGTACCACCTGCCACCAGCCCGATTAGCTGTAGCACCATCGACAGGATAACCAAGCCCCACTCTCGACAGCCTCTCCTGCAAATCATCAACTCCGCTGACTCAGAGGCGGATGTCCACGGTCAACGCCCGTTTCTACTGTTTCTTTCTTCTTTCTGGCCTCGACCTCTGCTCACTTCGCTTCAGGGATGGATCCCATGAGGTGGTGCAGACTGTAGGTAAGTTCGTATCTGCTCGTCGCCAATATTATGTCCGTGTATAATTGAGACATGGACAGCAGGAGTTGATTATAACAAGTCTTCACTGAATGGAGACAACCTGGAACTGAAACTACAGAAGGCTGCTAGTGCCTTTTATACAGGGGTGGTCACTGCCGGTACTACAGTCTGAGACCAGTTATTCCCTTAAAGGTACATACACAACACTATCCTAACCCTAAACCTACAGTAACCTATCCTAACCCTAAACCTACCGTAACCTATCCTAACCCTAAACCTACAGTAACCTATCCTAACCCTAAACCTACCGTAACCTATCCTAACCCTAAACCTACAGTAACCTATCCTAACCCTAAACCTACCGTAACCTATCCTAACCCTAAACCTACCGTAACCTACCCTAACCCTAAACCTACCGTAACCTATCCTAATCCTAAACCTACGGTAACCTATCCTAACCCTAAAGCTACGGTAACCTATCCTAACCCTAAAGCTACGGTAACCAATCCTAACCCTAAACCTACCGTAACCTATCCTAACCCTAAACCTACCGTAACCTATCCTAACCCTAACCTCTCCTAACCCTAAACCTACCGTAACCTCTCCTAACCCTAAACCTACCATAACCTATCCTAACCCTAAACTGCAGTAACCTATCCTAACCCTAAACCTACCGTAACCTATCCTAACCCTAAACCTACCGCAACCTATCCTAACGCTAAACCTACCGTAATCTATCCTAACCCTAAACCTACAGTAACCTATCCTAACCCTAAACCTACAGTAACCTATCCTAACCCTAAACCTACCGTAACCTATCCTAACCCTAAACCTACAGTAACCTATCCTAACCCTAAACCTACAGTAACCTATCCTAACCCTAAACCTACAGTAACCTATCCTAACCCTAAACCTACAGTGACCTATCCTAACCCTAAGCCTACAGTAACCTATCCTAACCCTAAACCTACAGTAACCTATCCTAACCCTAAACCTACAGTAACCTATCCTAACCCTAAACCTACCGTAACCTATCCTAACCCTAAACCTACAGTAACCTATCCTAACCCTAAACCTACCGTAACCTATCCTAACCCTAAACCTACCGTAACCTATCCTAACCCTAAACCTACCGTAACCTATCCTAACCCTAAACCTACCGTAACCTATCCTAACCCTAAACCTACAGTAACCTATCCTAACCCTAAACCTACAGTAACCTATCCTAACCCTAAACCTACAGTAACCTATCCTAACCCTAAACCTACAGTAACCTATCCTAACCCTAAACCTACAGTAACCTATCCTAACCCTAAACCTACAGTAACCTATCCTAACCCTAAAACTACAGCAACCTATCCTAACCCTAAACCTACAGTAACCTATCCTAACCCTAAACCTACGGTAACCTATCCTAACCCTAAACCTACCGTAACCTATCCTAACCCTAAACCTACGGTAACCTATCCTAACCCTAAAACTACAGCAACCTATCCTAACCCTAAACCTACAGTAACCTATCCTAACCCTAAACCTACAGTAACCTATCCTAACCCTAAACGTACAGTAACCTATCCTAACCCTAAACCTACAGTAACCTATCCTAACCCTAAACCTACGGTAACCTATCCTAACCCTAAACCTATGGTAACCTATCCTAACCCTAAACCTACCGTAACCTATCCTAACCCTAAACCTACAGTAACCTATCCTAACCCTAAACCTATGGTAACCTATCCTAACCCTAAACCTACCGTAACCTATCCTAACCCTAAACGTACAGTAACCTATCCTAACCCTAAACGTACAGTAACCTATCCTAACCCTAAACCTACGGTAACCTATCCTAACCCTAAACCTATGGTAACCTATCCTAACCCTAAACCTACAGTAACCTATCCTAACCCTAAACCTACCGTAACCTATCCTAACCCTAAACCTACCGTAACCTATCCTAACCCTAAACCTACAGTAACCTATCCTAACCCTAAACCTATGGTAACCTATCCTAACCCTAAACCTACCGTAACCTATCCTAACCCTAAACCTACAGTAACCTATCCTAACCCTAAACGTACAGTAACCTATCCTAACCCTAAACCTACAGTAACCTATCCTAACCCTAAACCTACAGAACCGTATCTGAACCTTAACCCTGCACTAATATTGACATAACCCTACATTACCCTAACTCCGAGCTAACCTAATCCTATCCCTACGCTAACTCTGCACTACCTGAATACTACACAAAATACGACACAAAACCTACTCCTAATCCGTCTTTCGGTTGAGACGTTAAACCGAGGCCCCGTCTGCTCTCTCTGGTGGACGGAAAAGATCCCATGGCACTTTTCGAAGAAGAACAGGGGAGTTCTCCCCGGTGTCCTGGGGCAAATATTTATCCCTCAATCAACATCACTAAAAAAGATTATCTGGTCATTATCACATTACTGTTTGTGGGAGCTTGCTGTGCGCAAATTGGCTGCCGCGTTTCCTACATTACAACAGTGACCACACTTCAAAAGTACTCCATTGGCTTTCTTTCTTTTCTTTTTAACCATACCATAACCCTATCCATGCCTTTAACCCACCCCCTTAACCTCTTTTCCTTGTCACTGATGCTGCTTCCTCTCTCTATGCTAGAGGTGGAACCAGTTTTGAAAAAATGTGTTAAATCCGTGAATCTTGATGTATGGTGTCCTTCAATAAATAGACAGAGACTGCAGAGGAACAATCAAGGGTGTTTACTGGATGAGGGTTACTCTAAAACTAACAGTACAAATCCCTACTCAGGGTTTATATACAGGTGTGGTCACTGTCGGTACTACAGTACACAGGAGCTGTAAAAAGTAGTTCTCTTAAAAGGTACATACACTACAAAATGGATTTTCACGAACTCCAAACTGCCTTCAAAAGGTTATTTTTTCAACCAATTGAAAGGAGGATAAATGTGATCATCTTTCACACGTGGAACCCAGAAGTGGGTGGCGAGATAAGGTGCTGGCAATAGAGGGATAAATTTTGGCCAAGGACCCCGGGGAGAACTCCCCTGCTCTTCTTCAAATAGTGCCATGGGATCTTTTACATCCACCTGAGGGAGCAGACGGGGCCACACTTTAATGTTTCATCTGAAAGACGGCCCCTGACAGTGCAGCGCTCCCTCAGTACTGCCCCTCCGACAGTGCGGTGCTCCCTCAGTACTGCCCCTCCGACAGTGCAGCGCTCCCTCAGCACTGCCCCTCCGACAGTGCAGCGCTCCCTCAGTACTGCCCCTCCGACACTGCAGCGCTCCCTCAGTACTGCCCCTCTGACAGTGCAGCGCTCCCTCAGTACTGCCCCTCCGACAGTGTGGCGCTCCCTCAGTACTGCCCCTCCGACAGTGCGGTGCTCCCTCAGTACTGCCCCTCCGACAGTGCAACGCTCCCTCAGTACTGCCCCTCCGACAGTGCGGTGCTCCCTCAGTACTGCCCCCCGACAGTGCAGCGCTCCCTCAGTACTGCCCCTCCGACAGTGCAGCGCTCCCTCAGTACTGCCCCTCCGACAGTGCGGTGCTCCCTCAGTACTGCCCCCCCGACAGTGCAGCGCTCCCTCAGTACTGCCTCTCCGACAGTGCGGTGCTCCCTCAGTACTGCCCCTCCGACAGTGCGGTGCTCCCTCAGTACTGCCCCTCCGACAGTGCAGCGCTCCCTCAGCACTGCCCCTCCGACAGTGCAGCGCTCCCTCAGCACTGCCCCTCCGACAGTGCAGCGCTCCCTCAGTACTGCCCCTCTGACAGTGCAGCGCTCCCTCAGTACTGCCCCTCCGACAGTGCGGCGCTCCCTCAGTACTGCCCCTCCGACAGTGCGGTGCTCCCTCAGTACTGCCCCTCCGACAGTGCAACGCTCCCCCAGTACTGCCCCTCCGACAGTGCGGCGCTCCCTCAGTACTGCCCCTCCGACAGTGCGGTGCTCCCTCAGTACTGCCCCCCCGACAGTGCAGCGCTCCCTCAGTACTGCCCCTCCGACAGTGCGGTGCTCCCTCAGTACTGCCCCTCCGACAGTGCGGTGCTCCCTCAGCACTGCCCCCCCGACAGTGCAGCGCTCCCTCAGCACTGCCCCTCCGACAGTGCAGCGCTCCCTCAGTATTGCCCCTCTGACAGTGCAGCGCTCCCTCAGTACTGCCCCTCCGACAGTGTGGCGCTCCCTCAGTACTGCCCCTCCGACAGTGCGGTGCTCCCTCAGTACTGCCTCTCCGATAGTGCAACGCTCCCCCAGTACTGCCCCTCCGACAGTGCGGCGCTCCCTCAGTACTGCCCCTCCGACAGTGCAGTGCCCCCTCAGTACTGCCCCTCCGACAGTGCGGCGCTCCCTCAGTACTGCCCCTCCGACAGTGTGGCGCTCCCTCAGTACTGCCCCTCCGACAGTGCGGTGCTCCCTCAGCACTGCCCCTCCGACAGTGCAACGCTCCCTCAGTACTGCCCCTCCGACAGTGCAGCGCTCCCTCAGTACTGCCCCTCCGACAGTGTTCCCTCAGTACTGCCCCTCCGACAGTGCAGCGCTCCCTCAGTACTGCCCCTCCGACAGTGCAGCGCTCCCTCAGTACTGCCCCTCCGACAGTGCAGCGCTCCCTCAGTACTGCACCTTCGACAGTGCAGCGCTCCCTCAGTACTGCCCCTCCGATAGTGCTCCCTCAGTACTGCCCCTCCGACAGTGCAGCGCTCCCTCAGTGCTGCCCCTCCGACAGTGCAGCATTCCCTCAGTACTGCCCCACCGACAGTGCAGCGCTCCCTCAGTACTGCCCCTCCGACAGTGCGGCGCTCCCTCAGTACTGCCCCTCCGACAGTGCAACGCTCCCTCAGTACTGCACCTTCGACAGTGCAGCGCTCCCTCAGTACTGCCCCTCCGACAGTGCTCCCTCAGTACTGCCCCTCCGACAGTGCAGCGCTCCCTCAGTACTGCCCCTCCGACAGTGCAGCGCTCCCTCAGTACTGCCCCTCCGACAGTGCAGCGCTCCCTCAGTACTGCACCTTCGACAGTGCAGTGCTCCCTCAGTACTGCCCCTCCGATAGTGCTCCCTCAGTACTGCCCCTCCGACAGTGCAGCGCTCCCTCAGTGCTGCCCCTCCGACAGTGCAGCATTCCCTCAGTACTGCCCCACCGACAGTGCAGCGCTCCCTCAGTACTGCCCCTCCGACAGTGCGGTGCTCCCTCAGTACTGCCCCTCCGACAGTGCGGTGCTCCCTCAGTACTGCCCCTCCGACAGTGCAACGCTCCCTCAGTACTGCCCCTCCGACAGTGCTCCCTCAGTACTGCCCCTCCGACAGTGCAGCGCTCCCTCAGTACTGCCCCTCCGACAGTGCAGCACTCCCTCTGTACTGCACTGGGAGTGTCAGCATGGATTATGGGCTCAAGTCTCTGGAATGGGACTTGAACCCACAACCTTCTAACTCAGAGGCGAGCGAGAGATGGAGAGGGACACTGAGGGATTAGAAATGGAGGGAGCGACAGACTGGAGGATTGAAAATGGAGAGATAGACACAAGAGGACTGGGAGATTGATGGATCTACCTCACTGCACCACCCAATCAGATTGGTTCAAACACTCCATTGCTAGTTTGTGTTGTTCTGTTTGCTGAAGGTCTCAATACGTAACTGCCCTCGTCCCCTGAGGAAGTTCTCGACAAGTGAAGTGAGAGAAGCTTTTTGTCAGAATGACATTGTTGCAAGTGATGTGACGATGCACTGTGTTCACAAAGGACATTGTTCTGCCAAATTTGGCTCTCGTGAAGACGCTCCCTCTTTAAATTGTACGATAGCAAAATACTGCGGATGCTGGAAATCCGAAATAACAACAGAAAATGCTGGAAAAACTCAGCAGGCCAGGCAACATCCGTGGAGAGAAAATAGAGTCGACGTTTCGGGTCTAACCCTTTTTCAAAACTCTTTAAATTGGTTCTGCACGCTATTCCTGTTGCATAGCAACAATCCATCGCCTAGAATCATAGAATGGTTACAGCACGGAAGAAGTACATTCGGCCCGTCGAGCCCGTGCCGACCCTCAGCTAGTCCCACTCCCCCGCCCTTTCCCCGCAGTCCTTCAAATTCTTTTCCTTCAGGTACTTATCCAACTCCCTTTTGAAAGCCACGATTGAATCTGCCTCCACCACCCTCTCAGGCAGTGAATTCCAGATCCTAACCACTCGCTGCGTAAAAAAGTTTTTCCTCATGTCGCCTTTGGTTCTTTTGCCAATCACCTTAAATCTGTGTCCTCTGGTTCTCGACCCTTCCACCAATGGGAACAGTTTCTCTCTCTCTACTCTGTCCAGACCCCTCATGATTTTGTACACCTCGATCAAATCTCCTCTCAATCTTCTCTGCTCCAAGGAGAACAACCCCAGCTTCTCCAGTCTATCCACGTAACTGAAGTCCCTCATCCCTGGAGCCATTCTGGTAAATCTTTTCTTTTTTTTAATATTTATTTGTGGGATGTGAGCATCGCCAGGAAGGCCAGCATTTATTGCCCATCCCTAGTTGCCCCTGAGAAGGTGGTGGTGAGACACCTTCTTGAACCGCTGCAGTCCTGTGGTGAAAGTACTCCCAGTCCCTTCTGCAGCCTCTCTAAAGCCTTCACATCCTTCCTAAAGTGCAGTGCCCAGAATTGGACACAATACTCCAGTTGGGACTGAACCAGTGTTTTATACAGGTTCATCATAATTTCCACACTTTTGTACTCTATACCTCTATTTAAGAAGCCCAGGATCCCGTAAGCCTTTTTAACTGCTTTCTCAACCTGCCCTGCCACCTTCAACAATTTATGCACACAATACCCCCAGGTCTCTCTGTTCATGCACCCCCTTTAGAATTGTACCATGGAGTTTATATGTCCCTCCTCATTCTTTCTACTAAATTGCACACTTTCATTTGCCACGTGTCTGCCCATTTCACCAGCCTGTCTATGTCTTCTTGAAGTCTATCACTCTCCTCCTCACTGTTCACTATACTTCCAAGTTTTGTGTTATCTGTAAATTTTGAAATTGTGCCCTGTACACCCAAGTCTAAGTCATCATTAATATATATCAAGAAAAGCAGTGGTCCTAGAACCAACCCCTGGGGAACACCACTGTATACCTTCCTCCAGTCCCAAAAACAACCGTTCACCACTCCTCTCTGTTTCCTGTCACTTAGCCAATTCCGTATCCATGCTGTCACTGTCCCTTTTATTCCATGGGCTTCAACTTTGCTGGCAAGCCTATTATGTGGCACTTTATCAAACGCCTTTTGGAAATCCATGTACATCACGTCAACCGCATTACCCTCATCAACCCTCTCTGTTACCTCATCAAAAAACTCGACAAGTTTGTTAAACACGATTTGCCTTTAACAAATCCGTGCTGGCTTTCCTTATTTAATCCACACTTGTCCAAGTGACTGTTAATTTTGTCCCTGATTACTGTTTCTAAAAGCTTCCCCACTACCGAGGTTAAACTGACTGGCCTGTAGTTGCTGGGTTTATCTTTACACCCTTTTTTGAACAAGGGTGTAACATTTGTAATTCTCCAGTCCTCTGGCCCCACCCCCATATCTAAGGAGGATTGGAAGATTATGGTCAGGACCTCCGCAATTTCCGCCCTCAATTCCCTCAGCATCCTAGGATGCATCCCATCCATGCCTGGTGATTTATCTACTTTAAGTACAGCCAGCCTTTCAATACCTCCTCTATCAATTTTTATCCCATCCAGTATTTCCTCTACCTCTTCCTTCACTATGTCTATGGCAGCATCCTCTTCCTTGGTGAAGACAGATGCAAAGTACTCATTTAGTACCTCAGCCGTACCCTCTGCCTCCATGCATAGGCCTCCTTTTTGGTCCCTAATCGGCCCCACCCCTCCTCTTACTACCCGTTTATATTATTTATATGCCTATAGAAGACTCTTGGATTACCTTTTATGTTGGCTGCCATTCTATTCTCATACTCTCTCTTTGCCTCTCTTATTTTCTTTTTCACTTCCCCTCTGAACTTTCTGTATATAGCCTGATTCTCGGATGTATTTACAGCCTGACATCTGTCATACGCGCTTTTTCTGCTTCATCATATTCTCTATCTGTTTCGTCATCCAGGGAGCTTTGACTTTAGTTGCCCTGCCTTTCCCCCTAGTGGGAATGTACCTCGACTGTACCTGAACTATTTCCTCTTTAAAGGCAGCCCATTGTTCCATCACAGGTTTACCTGCCAATCTTTGATTGCCTAGTAGCCGTACAGGTAATCCGCGTTGTGTGTGTGTGTTTATTTCTGACATCTCCTCGGATCCCCATCTTTGATCTCCCCGGGGGAGGGATTTGATTTGCATCTATCCCTGAAAACAGAGAAGGCTGAGGGGTGCCCTAATAGAGGTCTTTAAAATTAAGAAAGGGGTTCGATAGGGTAGACGTAGAGATGTTTCCACTCGTGGGGGAGACCAGAACGAGAGGCCATCAATATAAGAGAGTCACTGATAAATCCAATGGGAAATTCAGGAGAAACTTCGTTACCCAGAGAGTGGTGAGAATGTGGAACTCGCTACCACAGGGAGTGGTTGAGGCAAATAGCAGAGATACATTTAAGGGGAAGCTAGATAAACACATGAGGGAGAAAGGAATAGAAGGATAGGTTGATAGGGTGAGATGAAGAAGGGTGGGAGGAGGCTGGTGTGGAGCAATTATCAAACAAAATTTGATACCGAGCCACGGGAGGAGATATTAGGACAGGTGACCAATAGCTTGGTCAAAGAGCGTTTTTAAGGAGCGTCTTAAAGGAGGAGAGGTAGTGAGGCGGAGAGGCTTAGGCAGGGAGTTCCAGAGCTTAGGGCCCCGGCAACTGAAGGCACGGCCACCAATGGTGGAGCGATGGAAATCAGGGATGCATAAGAGATGAGAATTGGGGGGAGCGCAGAGATCTCAGAGGGTTGTAGGGCTGGAGGAGATTACAGAGATGGGGAGGGGAGCGAGGAGGCCATGGAGGGATTTGAAAACAAGGGGGAGCATTGCCGGACCGGGGGTCAATGCAGGTCATCGAGCACAGGGGGTGATGGGTAAACGGGGCTTGGCGCGACAGAGTTCCGGATGAGCTGTGCCATGTGGTTATACCCAGCCACCAGGCTGTGTAAATGGAGTGGGACGGTGATGTGGGAGGACCGACCTAAACTACAACAGATCTGTTCAGGGAATCGTCAGCAGAAAAATTACTTTGACACACAGCATCTCTCCAACATTCCAATCAGGCCAACATACCAAATGTGGTAAACCACTCTTGTCGTTCACTATCGTTACACTATAGTTATCACTGTTATATCGTTATCACTGTTCACACTGTTGTATCACTATACGAGGTCGCCTCTTGTCACGCTGTTATACCTGGGCTGAACACTGCTGACTCCGCCCATGGCTCCACCTACCTGCCCAGGTATAAAGGTGGTCGACTGGCTGGTATTCCTCCTTGTCGGATCCGATCACCCACGAGGGTGGGCTGTGTTATTTAGCCAATAAAAACCTATAGTTACTTTCTTAACTCGTCGCTTTTCATTGGATGAATTGATAGGTATATCAATTTTATTGGCTAGATTTTAAAATGTCGACACTTGAGCAGTCAAACGACCAGCCAAGCGACCAGCCAGACGCCCAGCTACAACAGCCACAGCAGCCGGCCTGGCTGCGAGCCCTCAGACCACCGTACCTGGACCTAAACCCACAGGCAGCAAACTCAGCCCTCGACTTCGAACACTGGCTGAGCTGCTTCGAAGCCTACCTGGGAGAATCCGGCGTGCTTCAGAAATCCATGCTAAGAGTTCTGAACGCCCAAGTGAGCCCTAAAGTATTCGCACTCATCCGGGACCTTAAAACATACGAGGACGCCATCAACCGGCTGAAAAGACGGTACCAAACCCCGGTAAATTCCATGTATGCCAGACACCTCCTAAGATCCCGCCCGCAACAGCCAGGAGAGCCCGTGGAGGAATTTTTACGGGTGCTACAAGCACTCGGCAGAGACTGTAACTTTAAAGCGGTAACGGCGGCAGAAAATACTGAAGACAATGTCCGCGATGCCTTCGTGAAAGGCCTGCGGTCCGACTACTCACGGCAAAGACTACTGGAAGCAAGGGACCTCGACCTGGACAAAGCTGCAGCCCTCGCTCTCTCTCTAGAAGTGGCCCATCGGGACCTCGAGGCATACTCAAGGTACTGTAACTCGCGACCCTGGGACTTGGGACCGACCCCGACCGCGATACCCCCCGCAGCAACCCCCCTGGGACCTACCTCAGCGTCGGCGTCCCGGACCCGATCGAGACCGCCACCCCCGGTACCGGCTCCGACATCGGACCCCCGCGATTGGGCCGCCGGCTGCTTCTTCTGCGGCCAGGCGAAACACCCGAGGTCATGCTGCCCAGCCAGGAACTCTACCTGCTCAAACTGCATGAAGAAAGGCCACTTCGCTAAGGCCTGCAGAGGTGGATCATCAGAGGCCAGCGAGCTGTGGGGGCGGCCATCTTCCTTCAAGGCAACAGAGGTCAGCATCCCCACATGTGAGTCATGGGGCGGCCATCTTTGATACAGGCAACCGACACCAGCAGTGCCTCATGTGAGTTACGGGGGCAGCCATCTTCTCCGCCATTTTGTCCAACCTCGTGGGAGACGCCATTTTACCCACCACGCTCGACCGCCACCGTGCCTCTAGACCCGACTACCGCCTCACCCGCAGACTACAGCAACTCGCTCAGCTATACACGAGCCTCCGTCTCACTGGACCAAGCCCGCCCGCATCACCTGTCCAAGTCAATGATGGACATCAGAGTAAACGGCCACGCCACGACCTGCCTGTTCGACAGCGGAAGCATGGAGAGTTTCATCCACCCAGACACGGTGAGCCACTACTCCCTCCCTGTCCTGCCAACGCGCAACCGGATCTCGATGGCATCGAGATCCCACGCCACAGACATCAGCGGCTACTGTGTTGTGACCCTATCGGTTAAGGGTACGGAGTATAAAAATTTTAAACCACACTACCAACCTGGCTGACCTCCCCGGGGCCCGTCCTGCTGCGAAAGCACGTGAGGGCCCATAAAACGGACCCCCTGGTCGAGAAGGTGAACCTCCTGCACGCCAACCCCCAGTACGCCTATGTGGCTTACCCAGACGGGCGGGAGGACACAGTCTCCTTACGGGACCTCGCACCTCGGGCATTCCGGAGACACCACCTTTACCCCCCCCCACCCCCCCCCAATTCCAGCTCAGGTAGACGGCACGCCGGAACCCCACGAGCCTTCGCCGACCACGCAGACACCAGCATCAACACCGGAGAATGCAACACCGCCGCTGCGACGATCAGAAAGGCTTACGAGGCCTCCGGACAGACTGACTTACCAGAACTGGTAGTACACTTCACCCCGCCGGACTCAAATCTAAACAAGGGGTGAATGTGGTAAACCACTTTTGTCGTTCACTATCGTTACACTATAGTTATCACTGTTGTATCGTTATCACTGTTCACACTGTTGTATCACTATACGAGGTCGCCTCTTGTCACGCTGTTATACCTGGGCTGAACACTGCTGACTCTGCCCATGGCTCCACCTACCTGCCCAGGTATAAAGGTGGTCGACTGGCTGGTATTCCTCCTTGTCGGATCCGATCACCCACGAGGGTGGGCTCTGTTATTTAGCCAATAAAAACCTATAGTTACTTTCTTAACTCGTTGCTTTTCATTGGATGAATTGATAGGTATATCACCAAGTTCTCCATCCTTCTCCCCACACCCACAATCTTAACCTGCCTTGGTGCAGTTTTCACTTTGCTTCCTTTAATAGCTGAAGTCAGATTTCGCTGTTGGGCTGTATCGGCAAGGCATCATAGAAACATAGAAGATAGGAGCAGGAGTAGGCCATTCGGCCCTTCAAGCCTGCTCCACCATTCAATGAGATCATGGCTGATCATCCAAATTCAGTACCCTGTCCCTGCCTTCTCCCCATATCCCTTGATCCCTTTAGCCTCAAGAAATATATCCAACTCTTTCTTGAATATATTTAACGAACTGGCCTCCACCGCCCTCTGTGGCAGAGAATTCCACAGGTTCACCACTCTCTGGGTGAAGAAATTCCTCATTTCAGTCCTAAATGGCTTACCCCTTATCCTTAGACTATGACCCCTGGTTCTGGACTTCCCGACCATCAGAAACATCCTTCCTGCATCTAGTCTGTCCAGACCTGACAGAATTTTATAGGTTTCGATGAGATCCCCTCTCAATCTTCTAAACTCCAGTGAGTATAAGCCCAATCGACACAATCTCTCCTCATACGTCATTCCTGCCATCCCAGGTATCAGCCTGGTGAATCTTCGCTGCACTCCTTCCATGGCAAGAACGTCCTTCCTCAGGTAAGGCGACCAAAACTGCACACAATACTCAAGGTGCGGTCTCACCAAGGCCCTGTACAACTGTAGCAAGACATCCTTGTTCCTGTACTCGAACCCTCTTGCTACGAAGGCCAATATACCATTTGCCTTCTTGACCACCTGCTGCACCTGCATGCTTACCTTCAGCGGCTGGTGCACAATAACACCCAGGTCTCTTTGCACTTCCCCTTCTCCCAATCTATTGCCATTCAAATAATAATCTGCCTTCCTGTTTTCGCCACCAAAGTGGATAACCTCACATTTATCCACATTATAGTGCATTTGCCATGTTTCTGCCCAATCACCCAACCTGTCCAAATCGTACTGGAGTTTCACGACATCCTCCTCACAGCTTACCCTCCCACCCAGCTTTGTCATCTGGAAATTTGGAGATATTACATCCAATTCCCTCGTCCAGATCATTAATATATATTGTGAACAGCTGGGGTCCTAGGACCGATCCTTGCGGTACCCCACTAGTCACTGCCTGCCACTCGGAAAAAGAGCCGTTTATTCCAACTCTTTGCTTTCTGTCCACCAACCAGTTCTCTATCCAAGTCAATACCTTGCCCCCAATCCCATGTGCCTTAATTTTGGACGCTAATCTCTTATGTGGGACCTTATCGAAAGCCTTCTGAAAGTCCAAATATACCACATCCACTGGTTCTCCCTTATCTATTTTACCAGTTACATCCTCAAAAAATTCCAGTAGATTAGTCAAGCATGATTTACCTTTTGTAAATCCATGTTGACTTTGTCCGATCCTGTCACTGCTTTCCAAGTGCTCTGCTATTACATCTTTTATAATAGACTCTAGCATTTTCCCCACTACCGATGTCAGGCTTACCGGTCTATAATTCCCCGCCTTTTCTCTACCACCTTTTTTGAATAGTGGGGTAACATTAGCTACCCTCCAATCCATGGGTACCGTTCCAGAGTCTATCGAGTTCTGGAAGATGACCAGCAATGCATCTACTATCTCTAGGGCCACTTCCTTAAGTACCCTGGGATGTAGACCATCAGGCCCTGGGGATTTATCGGCCTTCAGTCCCATCAATTTTCCTAACACCATTTCCCTACAAATACTGATTTCCTTCAGTTCCTCCCTTTCATCAGACCCTATGTTCCCCGGCATCTCTGGGAGGTTATTTGTGTCCTCCTTTGTGAAGACAGAACCAAAGTATGTATTTAGTTGGTCTGCCATTTCCTTGTTTCCCATTATAAATTCCCCTGATTCTGACTGTAAGGGACCTACGCTTGACTTCACCAATCTTTTTCTCTTCACATATCTATAAAAGCTTTTACAGTCAGTTTTTATGCTCCCTGATAGCTTACTCTCATATTCTATTTTCCCTTTCTTAATTGATCCCTTTGTCCTCCTTTGTTGACTCCTAAACTGCTCCCAATCCTCAGGATTATTGCTTTTTCTAGCCAATTTATATGTCCTCTCCTTGGATCTTATGCTATCCCTAATTTCCCTTGTTAGCCACGGTTGAGTCACCTTTTCTGTTTTATTTTTATGCCAAACTGGGATGAACAAATTCTGTAGCTCATCCATTCGGTCTTTGAATGTTTGCTATTGCCTATCCACCGTCAACCCTTTGAGTGACATTCCCCAATCAATCCTACCCAACTCGCTCCTCAGACCATCGTAGTTTCCTTTATTTAAATTGAGGACCCTGGTCTCCGAGTCAACTACTTCATTCTCCATCTTAATGAAGAATTCGATCATATTATGATCGCTCCGACCCAAGGGGCCTCGTATAACAAGATTGCTAATTAATCCTTTCTCGTTACATAATACCCAGTCTAAGATGGCCTGATCTCTGGTTGGTTCCTCGACATATTGGTCCAGGAAACCATCCCGTAAACACTCCAGGAATTCCTCCTCCACAGTATTGTTAGTAATTTGGTTGGCCCATTCTATATGTAGATTAAAGTCACCCATGATGACTGCTGTGCCCTTATTGCATGCTTCTTTAATTTCAGGTCAATTATTGCCATCAGTTTTAGGTGGGGAGGCTACCTTGGTAAGTTATTTTGTTAAATCTTGTTTTCTCCCCCATCGCCACTGAAGGTGATGACTCTCACTGGGGTATGGGTCCCCTCCTCTCCAGAAGGTGCTGACTCTCACTGGGGTACGGGTCCTCTCCTCTCCAGAAGGTGCCGACTCTCACTGGGGTGCGGGCCCCCTCCTCTCCTGAAGTTGCTCTCACTGGGGTACGGGTCCCCTGCTCTCCAGAAGGTGCTGACTCTCACTGGGGTACAGGTCCCCTCCTCTCCTGAAGGTGCCGACTCTCACTGGGGTACGGGTCCCCTCCTCTCCTGAAGGTGTCGACATTCACTGGGATACGTGTCCACTCCTCTCCTGAAGGTGCCGACTCTCACTGAGGTGCGGGTCCATTCCTCTCCTGAAGGTGCCGACTCTCACTGGGGTACGGGTCCACTCCTCTCCTGAAGGTGCCGACTCTCACTGGGGTACGGGTCCCCTCCTCTCCTGAAGGTGCTGACTCTCACTGGGGTACGGGTTCCCTCCTCTCCCGAAGGTGCTCTCACTGGGGTACGGATCCCCTCCTCTCCTGAAGGTGCTGACTCTCACTGGGGTACGGGTCCCCTCCTCTCCTGAAGGTGCTGACTCTCACTGGGGTACGGGTCCCCTCCTCTCCTGAAGGTGCTGACTCTCACTGGGGTACGGATCGCCTCCTCTCCTGAAGGTGCTGACTCTCACTGGGGTACGGGTCCCCTCCTCTCCTGAAGGTGCTCTCACTGGGGTACGGGTCCCCTCCTCTCCTGAAGGTGCTGACTCTCACTGGGGTACGGGTTCCCTCCTCTCCCGAAGGTGCTGACTCTCACTGGGGTACGGGTCCCCTCCTCTCCTGAAGGTGCTGACTCTCACTGGGGTACGGGTCCCCTCCTCTCCTGAAGGTGATGACTCTCGCTGGGGTACGGGTTCCCTCCTCTCCCGAAGGTGCTGACTCTCACTGGGGTACGGGTCCCCTCCTCTCCTGAAGGTGCTGACTCTCACTGGGGTACGGGTCCCCTCCTCTCCCGAAGGTGCTCTCACTGGGGTACGGGTCCCCTCCTCTCCTGAAGGTGCTGACTCTCACTGGGGTACGGGTCCCCTCCTCTCCCGAAGGTGCTCTCACTGGGGTACGGGTCCCCTCCTCTCCTGAAGGTGCTCTCACTGGGGTACGGGTCCCCTCCTCTCCTGAAGGTGCTGACTCTCACTGGGGTACGGGTCCCCTCCTCTCCCGAAGGTGCTCTCACTGGGGTACGGATCGCCTCCTCTCCTGAAGGTGCTGACTCTCACTGGGGTACGGGTCCCCTCCTCTCCCGAAGGTGCTCTCACTGGGGTACGGATCGCCTCCTCTCCTGAAGGTGCTGACTCTCACTGGGGTACGGGTCCCCTCCTCTCCCGAAGGTGCTCTCACTGGGGTACGGTCCCCATCTCTCCTGAAGGTGCTGACTCTCACTGGGGTACGGGTTCCCTCCTCTCCCGAAGGTGCTGACTCTCACTGGGGTACGGGTCCCCTCCTCTCCCGAAGGTGCTCTCACTGGGGTACGGGTCCCCTCCTCTCCCGAAGGTGCTGACTCTCACTGGGGTACGGGTCCCCTCCTCTCCCGAAGGTGCTCTCACTGGGGTACGGGTTCCCTCCTCTCCCGAAGGTGCTGACTCTCACTGGGGTACGGGTCCCCATCTGTCCTGAAGGTGCCGACTCTCACAGTAATGCAGCTGCCTGGGCCCTAAGCTCTGGAATTCCCTCCCTAAACCTCTCCACCTCTTGCTCATCCTAGATGATGCTCCTTAAAGCTCCTGGTCACCTGTCCAAACAGCTCATGTGGCTCGGTGTCAATTTTTGTCCGATAACGGTCCTGTGAAATGTCTTGGGACGTTTTACTACATTAAGGGTGCTCTATAAACACAAGACATTGTTGTTAACGCCCCCCGCCGCAATTTTTTTTCCCCACGTGTTGTTCTCAGCAGTGTTCCGGGAGATTAATCTTTAATTCCTCGCGAATCAGGGCAATCCTGAAGGGTTGGCTACTGCTACTTACAATGTCCAGTGGGCAGACCCGTCACCTTGGCACCTCATCAACCCCAAAGGGACCTCACGTGACCTCCGCCCACAGGAGTGTGGAGCCCAGCTCAGCTACTGCTCCAGCTCAGCCCCCTTCAGTCGACGCTGTCTCACGAGTTAAGGAAATTCACTGCAAATTCTCTCTCTCACGAGGCTTCTGGTAACACCTCATGTTTCACAATTAAACTTGTCTCTGTCAAGGAAATGCAACAAAAAAAAACTGCTGGGAATCTAGCAAGGAGGAGAGCTGAAGAGTCATTCAGAGGATTAAACTTACTTTCACTTGTCATCTCAGGTGTGTTGTTGATGACACCTGTCATGGAGGTGTTCAAACCGGGGCGTCAGGGGGGAGGAGGGGCATGTTGGCAAACTCAATCACCCAAGAATTGAAATCAGAGTACAGCCGTAACAATTAGCCTCAGTGCCCTGGTTCAACTCATCCAAAACTCTGCTGCCCCGTGTCCTAACTCGCACCCAGTCCCGTTCACCCATCACCCCCTGTGCTCACTGCCCCGTGTCCTAACTCACACCCAGTCCCGTTCACCCATCACCCGCTGTGCTCACTGCCCCGTGTCCTAACTCACACCCAGTCCCGTTCACCCATCACCCCCTGTGCTCACTGCCCCGTGTCCTAACTCGCACCAGTCCCGTTCACCCATCACCCCGTGCTCACTGCCCCGTGTCCTAACTCACACCCAGTCCCGTTCACCCATCACCCCCTGTGCTCACTGCCCCGTGTCCTAACTCACACCCAGTCCCGTTCACCCATCACTTCCTGTGCTCACTGCCCCGTGTCCTAACTCACCCAGTCCCGTTCACCCATCACCCCCTCTGCTCACTGCCCCGTGTCCTAACTCACACCCAGTCCCGTTCACCCATCACCCCGTGCTCACTGCCCCGTGTCCTAACTCACACCCAGTCCCGTTCACCCATCACCCCCTGTGCTCACTGCCCCGTGTCCTAACTCACACCCAGTCCCGTTCACCCATCACCCCCTGTCCTCACTGCCCCGTGTCCTAACTCACACCCTGTCCCGTTCACCCATCATCCCCCGTGCTCACTGCCCCGTGTCCTAACTCACACCCAGTCCTGTTCACCCATCACCCCGCTGTGCTCACTGCCCCGTGTCCTAACTCACACCCAGTCCCGTTCACCTATCACCCCGTGCTCACTGCCCCGTGTCCTAACTCACACCCAGTCCCGTTCACCCATCACCCCGTGCTCACTGCCCCGTGTCCTAACTCACACCCAGTCCCGTTCACCCATCACCCCGTGCTCACTGCCCCGTGTCCTAACTCACACCCAGTCCCGTTCACCCATCAGCCCCTGTGCTCACTGCCCCGTGCCCTAACTCACACCCAGTCCCGTTCACCCATCACCCCGTGCTCACTGGCCCGTGTCCTAACTCACACCCAGTCCAGTTCACCCATCACCCCCTGTACTCACTGCCCCGTGTCCTCTCACCCAGTCCCGTTCACCCATCACCCCCTGTGCTCACTGCCCCGTGTCCTAACTCACACCCAGTCCCGTTCACCCATCACTTCCTGTGCTCACTGCCCCGTGTCCTAACTCACCCAGTCCCGTTCACCCATCACCCCCTCTGCTCACTGCCCCGTGTCCTAACTCACACCCAGTCCCGTTCACCCATCACCCCGTGCTCACTGCCCCGTGTCCTAACTCACACCCAGTCCCGTTCACCCATCACCCCCTGTGCTCACTGCCCCGTGTCCTAACTCACACCCAGTCCATTCACCCATCACCCCCTGTGCTCACTGCCCCGTGTCCTAACTCACACCCAGTCCCGTTCACCCATCACCCCCTGTGCTCACTGCCCCGTGTCCTAACTCACACCCTGTCCCGCTCACCCATCACCCCCTGTGCTCACTGCCCCGTGTCCTAACTCACACCCAGTCCCGTTCACCCATCACCCCCTGTGCTCACTGCCCCGTGTCCTAACTCACACCCAGTCCCGTTCACCCATCACCCCCTGTGCTCACTGCCCCGTGTCCTAACTCACACCCAGTCCCGTTCACCCATCACCCCCTATGCTCACTGACCTATATTGGCTCCCGGTCCGGCACCACCTTGATTTTAAAATGCACATCCTTGTTTTCCAATCCCTTCATGGCCTCGCCCCTCCCTATCTATGTAACCTCCTCCAGCCCCACAACCTCCGAGATCTCTGTGCTCCTCTAATTCTGGCCTCTTGAGCATCCCCGATTATAATCGCTCTACCATTGGCGGCTGTGCCTTCAGCTGCCTGGGCCCCGAGCTCTGGCGTTCCCTCCCAAAACCTCTCCGCCTCTCTCTCCTCCTTTAAGACGCTCCTTAATACCTACCTCTTTGACCAAGCCTTTGGTCACCTGCCCTAATATCTCATGTGGCTCGGTGTCAAATTTTATTTCACTACGTTAAAGGCGCTGCATAAACAGACGTTGTTGTTGTTGTTATAGGGCTATAGGGCGAAGGCTGGGGGTGGAGATCAGCCCGGGGTCCTGCTTCTGATCCTGTGACTCCCCGCCGCAATACCACACCCCCGCCACCGCCCGCCCAACCCACCAACTCCTGGAAAATGTTTGTTGACCGAGAACAGGATTTGGACTTTGCTGTGATGCCCCCCTGGTCGAACAGCCTGCTGGTGTTCAGGTGAAGAATGGTGACTCGGTGAGGTGGCAGAGCTGCTTCCAAGTACTGTGAGGGGTGGGGGAACTGATGGGAGAGGCGAGGAACTGGGGGGGGGGGGGGGGGGGGGGCGGAGTTAAAGAAAAGTTAACCCTACTTCACAAACAGACGACTCGACGTCGAGATACAAGGTAAAAATATCTTTAATTTACTAGAATGCATTTGTGTCAGGCGTTGTGTTAAGAGGGAGGTTGTTACACCGGGTAACCACTCAGTGCGGACTGAGAATCGATCGGGCCCGCCCCAGGGTCAGACACGTTTCCCCCCCCGCCTGCCTCCAGCAGCACAATGCCTGGTTCCCACAGTAAACACTCCGAGCTGAGGTGCCGCTTACCACAGAAAGACCCTGACAGCGAGACCACCTCCCCACCCCCCGGGGGATTGAATCTGCTCCACTATCCCTCCCCCCCCCCCCCCTCCTCTCTGTGCCAAGAGAAGCTTGCCCCTCCCCTCCCCACACACAAAACACACAGTCGGTAACAAAAGTTCACTGCATTTTGTGTTGTTTAAGGCTGGCTTGAAGATTTGGAGTCTTACGGTTGTGGGGGGGGGAGCGGTGGTGGGGGGGGTGCTGGGGGAGGATGGGAAGGGGGGGTCCGGGGAAACAAGAGGCGTCGCCACCCCCCTATATTAGCTAGATCCTTGATTCTGAGTAGCTGGTATCTCCTGTGCCGGGTCATCGCCCTTGTGCTCTCTGTTGCTGTCCTCCTCGCCCTCTTCCTCCTCTTCCTGCGGGTACAGGTCCGGGTACCGCTGCATGCATTCCTGCATCGTCCGGAACTGGTCTAGGCAATCGGACCCCTTCACCTCCTCCTTGCTGTAGTGGAAACAAGAGAAGGCAGACTTGAACTGCTCCCCGCAGGGCCCACTCGCCATCCCACCCAGGCAGGGGCAGTTCCAGTTGATGTCGCCGTTTGGTAAGATCAGACCTGCAAATATATTTTAAGGAACACAGATTAGGAAGGACGTCAAGTCCTCAGAAAGTAGGACAGAGGAGGATCGCCAGAATGATGGCAGTTGTCACAGTGTGGCTCGGGCACCGACGCTGTCTCATTCTCTGACTCTATGTGGAGAGCCTGGAGGAGCCGAGCATTTTCCGATGAGACGTTAAACCGAGGCCCCGTCTGCTCTCAGGTGGACGCAAAACATCCCACGACCACTATTTGAAGAAGAGCAGGGGAGTTCTCCCCGGTGTCCTGGGGCCAATATTTATCCCTCAACCAACATCACTAAAAACAGATTATCTGAGGGAGAGCCGGGGGCGCGAGAGCCGGGGCGGGGGGGGGGGGGGGGGCGCGAGAGCCGGGGCGGGGGGGGGGGGGGGGGGGGGGGGGCGCGCGCGAGAGCCGGGGGGGGGGGGGCGAGAAAGCTGCAGAGGGAGCAACAGAGATGGCCAATATATAGTGGCCTTGCCAGCGACGCCCACGTCCCATGAATGATTAAATGAATAGGGAGGGTGGGAAGGGCTAGGGGGATAGACAGAGAAAGGAAGAGAGATGGGGATGGAGAGAGATTGGGAGGGAGAGAGAGAGAAAGAGAAAAGCTAGTATCGAAGGACAGAGTATGGGCTGTGTGTGGCGTGATTGGGTAAATTGCTGTGAATTACAGAGGCTGCAGGATTCACTCACACTCGAGATGGGAAGATGTGCAGGGACACAGCCGTTAGTGGACAAATGAAGATAAATCAAAAGTAAATGGCACGCATTCCAAGAATTTGAACAATCTCCTGCATTGCCTCCCTCCCTCTTAATGGCGGTGTGCTGTCTATAAATTACAGTGACAGAGGAGGTCTCCTTCACACTGGCCAATAATCACAGACACCACACGGAGGGTGAATTGGGGCAGCACCTGTTCTGTGTGGTGCAGGAAGTGGTTTCTCCCCCTTACACTCCTGCGGCGAGAGGAGGGGGTCAGAAATACTGAAACCAGGAAATACAAGGACTTTTAAATCCTCAAAATCAGGTGTCAGCCTTGGCTCAGTGAGCAGCTCTCCCTCTCCCTCTGTCTCCCCCCGCCTTCTCTGTCTGTCTCTCTCTCGCCTCTGAGTCAGAAGTTCGTGGGTTCGATCCCCGCTCCAGAGACTTGAGCCCATAATCCAGGCCAACACTCCCAGTGCCAGTACTGAGGAAGCGCCGCACTGTCAGAGGGTCAGTACATAAGAAATAGGAGCAGGAGTCGGCCATTCGGCCCTTCGAGCCTGCTCCGTCATTCAATGAGATCATGGCTGATCTTCTACCTCAACTCCATTCACCGGCCCTGTCGCCATATCCCTTGATGCCTTTACTAGTCAGAAATCTATCGACTCCTGTTTTGAATATACCCAATGACTGAGCCTCCACAGCCCTCTGGGGTAGAGAATTCCAACGATTCACCACCCTCAGTGAAGAAATGTCTTCTCATCTCAGTCCTGAATGGCCTACACTTTATCCTGTGGCTGTGGCCCCTGGTTCTAGACTCCCCAGCCAAGGGAAACATTCTCCCAGCATCCGCCCTGTCAAGCCCTGTAATAATTTTGTATGCTTCAATGAGATCTCCTCTCATTCTTCTGAATTCAAGAGAATACAGGCCTAGTTTACTCAATCTCTTCTCATAAAGCAGTCCCACCATCCCAGGAATCAATCTCGTGAACCTTCGCTGCACTCCCTCTATGGCAAGTATATCCTTCCTTAGGTAAGGAGACCAAAATTGTACACAGTACTCCAGGTGTGGTCTCACCAAGGCCCGATATAATTGGAGTAAGACTTCTTTACTCCTGTACTCAAATCCTCTTGTAATGAAGGCCAGCATACCATTTGCCTTCCTAATGGCTTGCTGCACCTGCACATTCACTTTCAGTGACTCATGTACAAGGACACCCAGGTCCCTTTGAGCATCTGCATTCCCCAATCTTTCACCATTTAGGAAATACTCTGCCTTTCTGTCTTTTCTACCAAAGTGGATAACTTCACATTTATCCACATTATATTCCATCTGCCATGTTCTCGCCCATGCACTGAGTCTGTCGAGATCCCCTTGAAGCCTCTTCACATCCTCTTCACAACTGACACTGCCACCTAGCTTTGTATCATCAGCAAATTTGGAAATGTTACATTTAGTCCCCTCATCCAAATCATTGATATAGATTGTGAATAGCTGGGGCCCAAGCACCGATCCTTGCGGTACCCCACTAGTCACAGCCTGCCATCCTGAAAAAGACCCGTTTATCCCTACTCTTTGTTTTGTCTGTTAACCAATTCTCAATCCATGCTAGTATATTACCCCCAATTCCATGTGCCCTAATTTTGTTCACCAACCTCTTGTGTGGGACCTTATCGAAGGCCTTCTGAAAATCCAAATACACCACATCTACCGGTTCCCCTTTGTCTACTCCACTAGTTACATCCTCAAAGAACTCCAATAGGTTTGTCAAACAGGATTTCCCTTTCATAAATCCATGTTGACTCCGCCCAATCTTACTATTAGTTTCTAAGTGCCCAGTTATTGCATCCTTTATAATAGATTCTGTCGCTGGCCCTTTCTTTATCAATTTCTTGGTCCCCCTTTGCTGATTTCTAAAAAGATCCCAATCCTCAGGCTGACCGCTTTTTCTGGCAACTTTATAAGCTTCCTCCTTTGACTTAATACTAGCTTTAATTTCTGTTGGAGGAGGGGCAGTACCGAGGGAGCGGCGCGCTGTCGGAGAGGCAGTACCGGGGGAGCGGCGCGCTGTCGGAGGGGCAGTACCGAGGGAGCGGCGCGCTGTCGGAGGGGCAGTACCGAGGGAGCGGCGCGCTGTCGGAGGGGCAGTACCGAGGGAGCGGCGCGCTGTCGGAGGGGCAGTACCGAGGGAGCGGCGCGCTGTCGGAGGGGCAGTACCGAGGGAGCGGCGCGCTGTCGGAGGGGCAGTACCGAGGGAGCGGCGCGCTGTCGGAGGGGCAGTACCGAGGGAGCGGCGCGCTGTCGGAGGGGCAGTACCGGGGGAGCGGCGCGCTGTCGGAGGGGCAGTACCGGGGGAGCGGCGCGCTGTCGGAGGGGCAGTACCGGGGGAGCGGCGCGCTGTCGGAGGGGCAGTACCGGGGGAGCGGCGCGCTGTCGGAGGGGCAGTACCGGGGGAGCGGCGCGCTGTCGGAGGGGCAGTACCGAGGAAGCGCCGCGCTGTCGGAGGGGAGGCTGAGGGAGGCGAGGAGTTCCACAGGTTTGATGTCTTGTGGAAAGAATGAATTAATGCGTTTGGCCATTGGCCCTGATATCACCTTATGTGACTCGGTGTCAAGTTCTGTCTGATTCTGCTCCTGTGAAGCACCTTGGGCTGTTTTACTATGTTAAAGGTGCTATATAAATGCAAGTTGTAAGAAATTTCATAGCAGAGCTGACTGATAAAAACACAACAGTTTGAAGCATCTCCCGGGCAAGCCACTGTTAATGAGGTGAGAAGTGATGAACAGCATGACTTGGATTAAAGTCCTCAAAGATATTCGGAGAGTTATGCGGCAAAATGACGGCCGGGGTGAGCTTTGAGGCTCCAAAACAGGAGCCCATTCTGCTGCTCCCTGTAGCAGAGCGCGCTGGAAGAAGCCCGACTCTGTCTCTCGCTCCCTTTAAAATTCTTGTTCTTTATAGCTCTGATAGTCTGCGGGCGCGACAGAGAGGGAGGGGGCGGGCGGGCAACAGAGAGAGAGAGAGAGAGAGAGAGAGAGAGAGAGAGAGAGAGAGAGAGAGAGAGAGCGCGCGCCAGCGAGAGAGAGAGAGAGCGCGCGCCAGCGACAGGGCGAGAGCGCGCCAGCGACAGGGCGCGAGCGCGCCAGCGACAGGGCGCGAGCGCGCCAGCGACAGGGCGCGAGCGCGCCAGCGACAGGGCGCGAGCGCGCCAGCGAGAGAGAGAGAGCGCGTCAGCGACAGCGAGAGAGAGAGCGTCAGCGAGAGAGAGAGAGCGTCAGCGAGAGAGAGAGAGCGTCAGCGAGAGAGAGAGAGCGTCAGCGAGAGAGAGAGAGCGTCAGCGAGAGAGAGAGCGTCAGCGAGAGAGAGAGCGTCAGCGAGAGAGAGAGAGCGTCAGCGAGAGAGAGAGAGAGCGTCAGTGAGAGAGAGAGCGTCAGCGACAGAGAGCGCCAGCGTCAGCGACAGAGAGCGCCAGCGCCAGCGACAGAGAGCGCCAGCGACAGAGAGCGCCAGCGCCAGAGAGCGCCAGCGACAGAGAGCGAGCGCCAGCGCGCGAGCGCCAGAGAGCGAGCGCCAGAGAGCGAGCGCCAGCGACAGAGAGCGAGCGCCAGCGAGAGCGCGCGAGCTAGAGAGAGCGCGAGCGAGAGCGAACGAGAGAGAGAGCGAACGAGAGAGAGAGCGAACGAGAGAGCGCGAACGAGAGAGAGCGAACGAGAGAGAGCGAACGAGAGAGAGAGCGAACGAGAGAGAGCGAACGAGAGAGAGCGCGAACGAGAGAGAGCGCGAACGAGAGAGAGCGCGAACGAGAGAGAGCGCGAACGAGAGAGAGAGCGAACGAGAGAGAGCGAACGAGAGAGAGCGAACGAGAGAGCAAACGAGAGAGAGAGAGAGCGAACGAGAGAGAGCGAACGAGAGAGAGAGAGAGAGAGCGAACGAGAGAGAGAGCGAACGAGAGAGAGCGCGAACGAGAGAGCGCTGCGAACGAGAGAGAGCGCGAACGAGAGAGAGCGCGAACGAGAGAGAGCGCGAACGAGAGAGAGCGAACGAGAGAGAGCGAACGAGAGAGAGCGCGAACGAGAGAGAGCGCGAACGAGAGAGCGAACGAACGAGAGCGAGAGCGAGCGAACGAGAGAGCGAGCGAACGAGAGAGCGAGCGCGCGAACGAGAGAGAGAGCGAACGAGAGAGCGCGAGCGAGCGAGCGACAAAGACAGAGAGAGAGCGCATGAGCGACAGAGAGAGAAAGAGAGAGAGAGAGAGAGAGAGAGAGAGGGAGAGAGCGAGCATGAGCAACAGAGCAAGAGAGCGACACAATAATCCAGCTGAGGTCAATCCAGTGTTTTGTGAAGGTTTAGCGAAGGGGGAATATCAGGTTTTGAGGAGGAGTTTGAAGCAGCGGAGTCCCGGATGGATCTGAAACCGATTGCTGATCTGCGGCACCATCACAGAGGCAGTCAGCATCGTCACTGTGTGAGACTCAATGACAAGAGGTTGGGCCAATAAAAGGTGTTCTCACAAAGCTCGTACAATCGAGGCGCAGACCCTTACGTGAAGTTTAATTGCTTCTGTTCAACACCCTCGCACTCAGCTTCCGAAACCAACTCAAACACCACCGACAAGCCACCTATCGCCGAACTGCAGCAACACAGACCAAAGCTTCCTCGCCCACTCTACCACCTCCTGAAATCATTCCTTCTCGAGAGAGGGAGGCAATGGAAGACTAGAATACCCCGTGCTCGCTGACCTACATTGGCTGACGGTCCACCACCGCCACAATTTCACATCCTTCCGTGGCCTCACCACTCACTTTCCCACATTACAACAGTGAGTCCACTTCAAAAGCACTTCATTGCCTGTGAAGCGCTTTGGGACGTCCGGTGGTTGTGAAAGGCGCTACAGAAATGAAAGTCTTTCTTTTCGTTTTATCTCTGTAACCTCCTCCAGTCCTACAACCCTCCAATTCTGGCCTCTTGACCATCCCTGATTTTAATCGCTCCACCATTGGCGGCCGTGCCTTCAGCTGCCTGGGCCCCAAGCTCTGGAATTCCCTCCCCAAACCTCTCCGCCTCTCTCTCCTCCTTTAAGACGCTCCTTAAAACTTACATCATTGACCAAGCCTGTGGTCACTTGTCCTAATATCTCCTTCCTTGGCTCGGTGTCAAATCTTTGTCTGATTTACGCTCCTCTGGAGTTTGGGCTGTTTTACTACGTTAAAGGTGCTATATAAATACAATTTATTGTTGTACAATAGAACTGGAATTAGCATTTCTCCAGCGTCTTTCATGCCCTCAGGACATCCCAACGTGTTTTACAGCCAATGAAGTACTTTTGAAGCGTAGTCACTGTTGTAATGTAGGAAACGTGGCAGCCAAATTGCGCACAGCAAGATTCCACAAACAGCAATGTGATAATGACCAGATAATCTGTTTTAGTGATGTTGGTAGAGGGATAAATATTGGCCCCAGGACACCGGGGAAAACTCCCCTGCTCTTCATCAAAATAGTACCATGGGATCTTTTCCGTCCACCTGATAGATGACTGCTCCGACAGTGCAGCGCTCCCTCAGTACTGCCACTCCGACAGTGCAGCGCTCCCTCAGTACTGTCCCTCCGACAGTGCGGCGCTCCCTCAGTACTGCCCCTCCGACAGTGCAGCGCTCCCTCAGTACTGCCCCTCCGACAGTGCGGCGCTCCCTCAGTACTGCCCCTCCGACAGTGCAGCGCTCCCTCAGTACTGCCCCTCCGACAGTGCGGCGCTCCCTCAGTACTGCCCCTCCGACAGTGCAGCGCTCCCTCAGTACTGCCCCTCCGACAGTGCGGCGCTCCCTCAGTACTGCCCCTCCGACAGTGCGGCGCTCCCTCATCACAGGGACTGGGAGAATCAGCCTGGATTATGCGCTCAAGTCACGGGAGATGGTGGCAGTTAAAATATGGCCTTTTGTCGCCATCTTGTGGCCGGAAATGTTTTGCAGCGTGCCTGCTTTCAAAATTATTTACTATTTACATTTATTTATCAAACTAAGACAATGGTTCTCACACTTTTTTGTTTGAACGACTTCTTTTCAAATGGATTAGTAATCACGGACCCCCCGTCTAAATTATAATACTATAAACCCCTTGCACATTTAGATTTCTGAATGCAAAGTTCATCAGTGTCCTGTTACTGGGACTTGAAGGAGATTTTGCCAGGGCTGTCCGATATAGTGATGTGATCAGTAATGTGAAAACTTTTATCTTCCCTACAGTTTCAGCAACATGCCTGTTGAATACTTCACCGCATGACAGCTCCCTGGATGTTGCCTGGGCTGGGGAATTTTAGCGATGAGGAAAGATTGGAGAGGCTGGGGTTGTTTCCTTTGGAACAGAGGAGGCTGAGGGGAGACTTGATTGAGGTGTATAAAATTATGAGGGGCCTGGATAGACATGGGATTGGGGGCAAGGTACTGACTTGGATAGAGAACTGGTTGGCAGACAGGAAGCAAAGAGTTGGAATAAACGGCTCTTTTTCTGAGTGGCAGGCAGTGACTAGTGGGGTACCGCAGGGATCGGTCCTTGGACCCCAGCTATTCACAATATATATTAATGATCTGGACGAGGGAACTGGATGTAATATCTCCAAGTTTGCAGATGACACAAAGCTGGGTGGGCGTGTGTGCTGTGAGGAGGATGCAGAGAAACTCCAGGATGATTTGGACATGTTGGGTGATTGGGCAGAAGCATGGCAGATGCAATATAAAGTGGATAAATGCGAGGTTATCCACTTTGGTGGCAAAAACAGGAAGGCAGATTATTATCTGAACGGCAATAGATTGGGAGAAGGGGAAGTGCAATGAGACCTGGGTGTTCTTGTGCACCAGTCGCTGAAGGTAAGCATGCAGGTGCAGCAGGCGGTTAAGAAGGTAAATGGTATGTTGGCCTTCGTAGCAAGAGGGTTCGAGTACAAGAACAAGGATGTCTTGCTGCAGTTGTACAGGGCCTTGGTGAGACCACATCTTGAGTATTGTGTGCAGTTTTGGTCACCTTATCTGAGGAAGGATGTTCTTGCCACGGAGGGAGTGCAGCGAAGATTCACCAGGCTGATACCTGGGGTGGCAGGAGTGATGTATGAGGAGAGATTGGGTCATTTGGGCTTATACTCGCTGGAGTTTAGAAGAATGAGAGGGGATCTCATTGAAACTTATAAAATTCTAACAGGACTAGACAGACTAGATGCTGGAAGGATGTTCCCGATGGTCGGGGAGTCCAGAACCAGGGGTCACAGTCTAAAGATAAGGGGTAAGCCATTTAGGACAGAGATGAGGAGGAATTTCTTCACCCAGAGAGTGGTTAACCTGTGGGATTCTCTACCACAGAAGGCAGTTGAGGCCAATTCGTTAAATATATTCAAGAAGGAGTTAGATATATTTCTTAATGCTAAAGGGATCAAGGGATATGGGGAGAAAGCAGGGACAGGGTACTGAGTTTGGATGATCAGCCATGATCGCATTGAATGGCGGAGCAGGCTCGAGGGGCCTAATGGCCTACTCCTGCTCCTATCTTCTATGCTTCTATGTTAAAATGTGTCTGTCATCTGCCTCCAGAACATCGTGCACCTGTATAGCGATTTGAATGTAGTAACTGTCGCCCCAAGGTGTGGACAAAGCTCCCTCTACACTGTCCCCATCAAACACTCCCAGGGCAGGTACAGCACAGGTTAGATACAGAGTAAAGCTCCCTCTACACTGTCCCCATCAAACACTCCCAGGGCAGGTACAGCACAGGTTAGATACAGAGTAAAGCTCCCTCTACACTGTCCCATCAAACACTCCCAGGGCAGGTACAGCATGGGTTAGATACAGAGTAAAGCTCCCTCTACAATGTCCCCATCAAACACTCCCAGGGCAGGTACAGCACAGGTTAGATACAGAGTAAAGCTCCCTCTACACTGTCCCATCAAACACTCCCAGGGCAGGTACAGCACGGGTTAGGTACAGAGTAAAGCTCCCTCTACACTGTCGCATCAAACACTCCCAGGGCAGGTACAGCACAGGTTAAATACAGAGTAAAGCTCCCTCTGCACTGTCGCGAGGAACTACAAATATAAAGAATGACTTGAATTTTTTTTTTCCGTTAGAACAATACAGATCACAGGGCGATATGACGGACGTGTTTAAAATGATGAAACGATGGGACAGGGTAGATAGAAGCAGACTGCTCCCAGTGGTCGAGGGGTCAGGAACGAGGGGCCACAGACACAAGATTAAATGTCAGAGATTTAGAACAGGGGGCAGGAGGAACCTCTTCACACAGAGAGTTGTGGGGCTGTGGGATTCACTCCAGGGTCAGTGGTGGAGACAGAAACTGTCTCAACATTGAAGCTTGGATTGGAGAGGGGGATGGAGGGAGAGGGGCTGGAGGGAGAGGGGAACAGGGCGGGTAAACGTGATTAGAACTATCTACTCGTGTGAAGGGTAAAGGCCGACACGGACTGGATGGGCTGAATGGCTGTAACTTGTGTGACTTTCTGTAAAGCCAGCAGTGAGTTGAGTGGCCAGTGAATCTGGTTTTTGGAGGTGTTGGTTGTGGGAGCGATGTTACTCAGGACATCGGGAGAGCTCCCTGCTCTTCCAATGGCGCCGTGGGAATCTTCTACACCCACCTGACCAGGGGCTTTACACAGAGGAGCTGTCGATGGCATTGGAAGGACTGTCCGCGTTTAGACTTCCGGGAAGAATCGGGCGGCCTGCACTTAGGAACACAGGAACAGGAGGAGGCCATTCAGCCCCTGGAGCCTGTTACACAGGAACAGGAGGAGGCCATTCAGCCCCTCGAGCCTGTTACACAGGAACAGGAGGAGGCCGTTCAGCCCCTGGAGCCTGTTACACAGGAACAGGAGGAGGCCGTTCAGCCCCTGGAGCCTGTTACACAGGAACAGGAGGAGGCCGTTCAGCCCCTGGAGCCTGTTACACAGGAACAGGAGGAGGCCGTTCAGCCCCTGGAGCCTGTTACACAGGAACAGGAGGAGGCCATTCAGCCCCTGGAGCCTGTTACACAGGAACAGGAGGAGGCCATTCAGCCCCTCGAGCCTGTTACACAGGAACAGGAGGAGGCCATTCAGCCCCTCGAGCCTGTTACACAGGAACAGGAGGAGGCCATTCAGCCCCTCGAGTCTGTTACACAGGAACAGGAGGAGGCCAATCAGCCCCTCGAGCCTGTTACACAGGAACAGGAGGAGGCCGTTCAACCTCTCGAGCCTGTTACACAGGAACAGGAGGAGGCCATTCAGCCCCTCGAGCCTGTTACACAGGAACAGGAGGAGGCCGTTCAACCCCTCGAGCCTGTCCTGTCATTCAATGAGATCATGGCTGATCTGTGACCTAACCCCATATACCCGCCTTTGCCCCGTATCCCTCAATACTCTTTGGTTAACAGAAATCTATCAATATCCGATTTAAAATTAACAATTGATCGAGCATCAATTGCTGTTTGCGGAAGAGAGTTCCAAACTTCTACCACCCTTTGTGTGTAGAAGTGTTTCCTAATTTCACTCCTGAAAGGTCTGGCTCTAATTTTTAGACTCTGCCCCCAGTCCTAGACTCCCCAACCAGCGGCAATAGTTTCTCTCTATCTCCCCTATCTGTTCCCCTTAATATCTTGAAAACTTCGATTAGATCACCGCTTAACCTTCTAAATTCCAAGGAATACAACCCTAGTTTGTGTAATCGCTCCTCGTAACTTAACCCTCGGAGTCCGGGTGTCATTCTGGTAAACCGTCACTGCACTCCCTCCAAGGCCAATATATCCTTCCTAAGGTGTGGTGCCCAGAACTGCTCACCCCCCCGTCGACCCCTATCCCACCCCCCCCCCCGGTCGACCCCTATCCCCCCCCCCCCCCCCCGGTCGACCCCTATCCCACCCCCCCCCCCGGTCGACCCCTATCCCACCCACCGCCCCCCCCGACCCCTATCCCACACCCAAGCTAAGTTACGACACTGACATCTACCCCACAATTGCCCAGGTATATTCTGTTCACAAAAAACAGGACAAATCCAACCTGGCCAATTACCATCCCATCAGTCTACGCTCAATCATCAGCAATGCGATGGAAGGTGTCGTCTACAGTGCTATCAAGCGGCACTTACTCACCAATAACCTGTTCATTGACGCCCAGTTTGGCTTCTGTCAGGACCACTTGACTCCAGACCTCATTACAACCTTGGTCCAAACATGGACAAAAGAGCTAAATTCCAGAGGTGAGGTGAGAGTGACTGCCCTTGACATCAAGGTAACATTTGACCGAGTGTGGCATCAAGGAGCCCTAGTAAAACTGAAGTCAATGGGAATCAGGGGGAAAACTCTCCACTGACTGGAGTCATACCTAGCACAAAGGAAGATGGTTGTGGTGATTGAAGGTCAATCATCACAGCCCCAAGACATCACTGCAAGAGTTCCTCAGGGCAGTGTCCTAGGCCCAACCATCTTCAGCTGCTTCATCAATGAGCTTCCCTCCAACATAACGTCAGTAATGGGGATGTTCGCTGATGACTGCACAGTGTTCAGCGCCATTCACAACTCTGCTCCTAATGAAGAAGTCCATGCCCGCATGCAGCAGGTGCTGGGCAACATCTAGACTGGAGCTGGCATGTGGCAAGTACCATTCGTACCACATAAATCCAGGCAATGGCCATCTCCAACAAGAAAAGACCCAACTGCCTCCCTGACCTTCAATGGCACCACCAGCAACCGCTTGTATTTATATAGCGCCTTTAATGTAGTAAAACGTCCCAGGGTGCTTCACAGGAGCGATTATCAAACAGAATTTGACACCGAGCCACAAAGAGATATTAGGACAGGTGATGAATAGCTTGGTGAAAGAGGTCGGTTTTAAGGAGTGTCCTAAAGGAGGAGAGAGCGGTAAAGGCACAGAGAGGTTTAGGGAGGGAATTCCAGAGCTCGGGACCCAGGCAGCTGAAGGCACGGCCACCAATGGTGGGGCGATGGAAATCGGGGATGGTCAAGAGGGCAGAATTGGAGGAGCGCAGAGATCTCGGAGGGTTTTAGGGCTGGATCTTTGGGGCCGGGGGGGGGGAAGGGTTATCATAGACCAGAGGTTTAACTAAACTAGACATATCAACACTATGGCTACAAGGGCAGGGCAGGGACTGGGTGCTCTAATGCATGGCTCCCCTCCTGGACCCATCAAATCCTTTCCAGCTCTCCAAGGGCACCAGGCCTATGGGAACACCACTACCTCGGCAGGAGTGTGACAGTACAATCTCCGCGCGCTTGGGTTGGTGCAACGGCAACGATACTCAAAAAACCCGACACCATCCAGGAGAGCTGGACTCACCATTCAGTCCCCCCACCACCGGCGCACCGTGGCTACAGTGTGTACCATTCACTCCCTCCACCACCGGGGCTGCAGTGTGTACCATTCACTCCCTCCACCACCGGCGCACTGTGGCTGCAGTGTGTACCATTCACTCCCTCCACCACCGGCGCACCGTGGCTGCAGTGTGTACCATTCAGTCCCCCCACCACCGGCGCACCGTGGCTACAGTGTGTACCATTCACTCCCTCCACCACCGTGGCTGCAGTGTGTACCATTCAGTCCCCCCACCACCGGCGCACCGTGGCTGCAGTGTGTACCATTCAGTCCCCCCACCACCGGCGCACCGTGGCTACAGTGTGTACCATTCACTCCCTCCACCACCGTGGCTGCAGTGTGTACCATTCAGTCCCCCCACCACCGGCGCACCGTGGCTGCAGTGTGTACCATTCACTCCCTCCACCACCGGCGCACCGTGGCTGCAGTGTGTACCATTCACTCCCTCCACCACCGGCGCACCGTGGCTGCAGTGTGTACCATTCAGTCCCCCCACCACCGGCGCACCGTGGCTGCAGTGTGTACCATTCAGTCCCCCCACCACCGGCGCACCGTGGCTGCAGTGTGTACCATTCAGTCCCCCCACCACCGGCGCACCGTGGCTGCAGTGTGTACCATTCACTCCCTCCACCACCGGCGCACCGTGGCTGCAGTGTGTACCATTCACTCCCTCCACCACCGGCGCACCGTGGCTGCAGTGTGTACCATTCAGTCCCTCCACCACCGGCGCACCGTGGCTGCAGTGTGTACCATTCACTCCCTCCACCACCGGCGCACCGTGGCTGCAGTGTGTACCATTCAGTCCCCCCACCACCGGCGCACCGTGGCTGCAGTGTGTACCATTCAGTCCCTCCACCACCGGCGCACCGTGGCTGCAGTGTGTACCATTCAGTCCCCCCACCACCGGCGCACCGTGGCTGCAGTGTGTACCATTCAGTCCCCCCACCACCGGCGCACCGTGGCTGCAGTGTGTACCATTCAGTCCCCCCACCACCGGCGCACCGTGGCTGCAGTGTGTACCATTCACTCCCTCCACCACCGGCGCACCGTGGCTGCAGTGTGTACCATTCAGTCCCCCCACCACCGGCGCACCGTGGCTGCAGTGTGTACCATCTACAAGATGCACTGCAGCAACTCGTGAAGGCTTCTTCGGCAGCACCTCCCAAACCCGCAACCTCCACTACCAAGAAGGAACTTGCATTTCTCCAGCACCTTTCATGACCTCAGGACGTCCCAAAGCGCTCCACAGCCAATGAAGTACTTTTGAAGTGTGGTCTTTGTTGTAATGTAGGAAACGCAGCAGCCAATTCGCGCACAGCAAGCTCCCACAAACAGCAATGAGATAATGACCAGATCATCTGTTTTAGTGACGTTGGTTGAGGGATAAATATTTGCCCCAGGACACCGGGGAGAACTCCCCTGCTTTTGTCGAAATAATCCAGCGGAATCTTTTACATCCACCAGAGAGAGCACAGACGGGGCCTCGGTTTTGTGTCTCATCAGAAAGGCAAAATCCCCCAAACCCACGACCCCCTGACATCAGCAGTAGGGAAAATGCTAGAATCTATTATTAAGGACGTGGTAACAGGGCACTTAGAAAATAATAATAGGATTGGGCAGAGTCGACACGGATTTATGAAAGGGAGATCACGTTTGACGAATCTGTTATGAGGTTGTAACTAGCAGAATAGATAAAGGGGAACCAGTGGATGTGATGTATTTGGATTTTCAGAAGGCATTCGATAAGGTGCCACACAAGAGGTTATTAAACCAAATTAGGGCTCGTGGGATTGGAGGTAATATACTAGCATGGATTGAGGATTGGTTAACGGACAGAAAACAGAGAGTAGGAATAAACGGGTCATTTTCAGGTTGGCAGGCTGTAACTAGTGGGGTACCGCAAGGATCAGTGCTTGGGCCTCAGCTATTCACAATCTACATCAATGATTTGGATGAGGGGACCAAATGTAATATATCCAAGTTTGCTGATGATACAAAGCTGGGTGGGAATATAAGTTGTGAGGAGGATGCAAGGAGGCTTCAAGGGGATATAGACAGGCTAAGTGAGTGGACAAGAACATGGCAAATGGAATATCATGTGGAGAAATGTGAAGTTATCCACTTTGGTAGGAAAAATAGAAAAGCAGAGTATTTTATAAATGGTGAGAGATTGGGAAATGTCGGTGTTCAGAGGGACCTGGGTGTCCTTGTACACGAATCACTGAAAGTTAACATGCAAGTGTGGTAAACCACTGTTTGGATTCCAATGTGTACATGTCTGTACATGCCTCGGCTGACTCCTCCCACGAGTCCAGGTATAAAGGTGACTGCTCCACAGTCCCTCTGTATTCTGGACCGGTCGACCACTTGAGGCACACCTTCATTCTCTTGTTAATAAAAGCCTGTTAGTTACTCGCTTAACCTCAGTCTTTTGAGTAATTGATAGCGCATCAATTTTATTAACAAGATTTTTATAATGGAGAAGATCCTCACACCAGCATGCCTGGACTTAGACCATCGGGAGGCGGACGCATCCACCAAGTTTACTCACTGGCTTAGGTGCTTTGAAAAATTCCTGATTGCCTCCGCTGCAACGGTCAAATCGGACGAGGACAAACTGGATGTCCTGACCTCGCGTACTCGGTCATCCAGGACGCGACCTCGTACGCAGATGCTATCAAGCTCCTCAAGGACCAGTACACGCGCCCAGTGAACGAGGTGTACGCCAGGCACCTCCTGGGGAGTCGTAAACAACAACCTGGGGAATCGACCGAGGAATACCTTCAGGCACTGTCTGTGCTTGGCCGGGCCTGTGGCTGTAAGGATGTAAAGGCCGCCGTGTACACAGAGGAACTTATCCGGGACGCTTTTGTAGCGGGCCACAGGTCCAATTACACCCGACAGCGACTGTTGGAGCAGTGACCTCGACCTCAACAAGGCCTCTGAACTCGCACTATCATTGGACGCAGCCTACCGGGGCATGGATGCCTACTCCTCTGCACCGTGGACGCCGCGGGGAACGACAGCCTGGGACACGGTAGGACCGTCTCATAGCGCCGTGCCACCCCAGCCACATCCCAGCAACGGCCCAACTACCGCAGCAGTGTCCCAAGGCCAGACAGCAGTGTCCCAAGGCCAGAAATGCTACTTCTGTGGCCAGGCCAAACACCCCAGAGCGCGCTGCCTGGCGAAAAATGCGATCTGCTCGGGCTGCGGGAAGAAGGGACACTACGCCAGTGTCTGCAGAGCCAAAGCCACCCCGAACCCCAGCAGCGCCGTGTGTGGGCCGTGCGGGCCGCCATCTTGGGCCTCCCCAGCCATGTGCGAACCACCGGAACACCAGCCATTTTGGACGCCTCCAGCCACATGGGGATCATGGACGCCGCCATCTTGGACGACAGCCAGGACGCAGCAGGCCGCCAACACCGCCTCATCTGATACCCGCAGCGACACACCGACCCCTACGCTGGCCTTCGTTACGCTGGACCAAGCGAGACCGCACCAAGTGGCCCGGTCCACAATGGACATTAAGGTAAGTGGTCACGAAACAATCTGCCTTTTTGACTCTGGGAGCACGGAGAGCTTCATCCACCCCGACACGGTGCGGCGTTGCTCTCTCCCAGTCCTGCCTGCGCACCAGCGGATTTCTATGGCCTCCGAGTCCCAGTCGGCGGACATTGGCGGCTACTGCGTGGTGACACTCTTAGTAGGCGGGACTGTGTATGATAATTTTAAACTTCTGGTCCTGCCCCACCTCTGCGCTGCCGTTCTACTGGGGTTAGATTTTCAGTGCCACCTTAAAAGTGTTACGATGGCGTACGGTGGACCCCTCCCCCCACTCACAGTCCGCAGCCAGCAGCTTCAAAATTGCCCGCCGCGCACCAGGTGCAACCTCTCCACACTCAGAGTCACCCCCCACTGTTTGCTAACCTCACCCCCGACTGTAAGCCCATCGCCACAAAGAGCAGGCGATACAGTGCCGGGGACAGGGTTTTCATTAAAACCGAAGTGGAGCGGCTCCTGAAGGAGGGGATTATTGAGGGCAGCACCAGCCCCTGGCGAGCCCAGGTTGTGGTCGTTAAGACCAGCGAGAAGCAGCGCCTGGTCATCGACTACAGCCAGACAATAAATCGCTACACCCTGCTGGACGCTTAACCACTCCCCCGCATAGCTGATATGGTCAACCAGATCGCGCAGTACCGCGTCTTCTCGACCATTGACCTGAAATCAGCGTACCACCAGCTCCCTATCCGCCCTGAGGACCGCCAGTATACTGCCTTTGAGGCAAACGCCCGCCTCTACCACTTCCTTAGGGTTCCCTTCGGCGTCACCAACGGGGTCTCCGTCTTCCAAAGGGAGATGGACCGGATGGTCGATCAAAATGCGTTGCAGGCCACTTTCCCATATCTGGACAATGTGACCATCTGCGGCCATGACTTGCAGGACCATGACGCAAACCTCGAAAAATTCCTCTGCACCGCCCAACTCCTGAACCTGACGTATAACAAGGAGAAGTGCATATTCCGCACAACCCGCCACGCCATCCTTGGCTGTGTTGTGGAACACGGAGTCATCGGTCCCGACCCCGACCGGATGCGTCCCCTTATGGAACTCCCACTGCCCCACTGCCTCAAGGCCCTGAAGAGGTGCCTAGGGTTTTTCTCCTATTACGCCCAGTGGGTCCCCTACTATGCGGACAAGGCCCGTCCGCTGATCAAGTCCACCTCTTTTCCCGTGACGGCAGAGGCCCGCTTAGCCTTCCACCGTATCAAGGAAGACATTGCCAAAGCCACCATGCACGCAGTGGACGAATCCATCCCCTTCCAGCTGGAAAGCGACGCGTCCGACTTTGCCCTGGCCGCTACCCTTAATCAGGCGGGGAGACCCGTGGCCTTCTTTTCACGAACCCTCCAGGGCCCGGAGACCAGACACTCCGCTGTTGAGAAGGAGGCCCAGGCTATTGTGGAGGCTGTGCGTCATTGGAGGCACTACCTGGCCGGAAAACGATTTACCCTGCTCACTGACCAGCATTCAGTTGCTTTTATGTTTAACAACAAGCAGAGGGGCAAAATCAAAAACGACAAGATCTTGAGGTGGAGAATCGAACTTTCCACCTACAATTACAAGATCTTGTACCGGCCCGGGAAGCTCAATGAACCCCCGGATGCTCTATCGCGTGGCACCTGCGCCAGCGCGCAGATCGATAGACTGCGGGCCCTCCACAATGACCTCTGCCACCCGGGGGTCACAAGGTTCTTCCACTTCATCAAGGCCCGCAACCTGCCTTACTCCATTGAGGAGGTCAGGACCATGACCAGGAACTGCCAAGTCTGTGCTGAGTGTAAACCGCACTTCTATAGACCAGACAGGGCTCACCTGATAAAAGCCACTCGCCCCTTCGAGCGCCTGAGCGTTCATTTTAAAGGGCCTCTCCCCTCCTCTGACCGCCATGTGTACTTCCTCAACATTATTGATGAGTACTCCCGTTTCCCGTTCGCCATCCCCTGCCCGGACATGACCAGTGCCACGGTCATTAAATGTCTGAACGACCTCGTCACCCTGTTCGGTTTCCCCAGCTATATCCATAGTGACCGGGGCTCATCGTTTATGAGCAACGAACTCCGCCAGTACCTGCTCGCTAGGGGTATTGCCACAAGCAGGACCACCAGTTACAACCCCCGGGGGAACGGACAGGTGGAAAGAGAAAATGCGACAGTTTGGAAGGCCGTCCTGCTAGCCTTAAAGTCTAGGGGCCTTCCAACCTCCCGCTGGCAGGATGTGCTCCCCGATGCGCTCCACTCTATTCGGTCACTGCTCTGCACTGCCACTAACGCCACCCCTCATGAGAAAATGTTTGTCTTCCCAAGGAAGTCCACATCGGGGACATCGCTACCGCCATGGCTGACGTCCCCAGGGCCGGTCCTACTGAGAAGACACGTGAGGACCCATAAAACGGACGCCCTGGTCGAGAGGGTCGACCTCCTCCACGCCAACCCCCAGTATGCTTACATTGCGTACCCGGGCGGGCGGGAGGACACAGTCTCTGTGATAATAATGATAACTTCCGGGAAGTTATGTGTCACTTCCTGTGAACTGTGTATATACGTCACTTCCTGTTGGACTGGTATAAATACTGAACTGCTCAGTATTGTAAAGGGGCTTCTACCAGAGGCATGGTGAAGACCTCTCTTGTATATAGTGTGATTATAAGTTGCTTAAAGCTTACTTTAAAGTTACTTGATGTGTGAGACTCTTTTTCTTACATCAATTTAAGCAACTTAGTATTTACACTCACAAATACTAGACCTTCGGACAAACTCGGAGTTAAGGATCCAGGGAACCACCCATCATGGAAAACATCCTTAAACCTACTCGTCTGGACTTGGACCCAAACACACCAGCAGCTGGCAGGGTATGGAAGCATTGGTACTGTACTTTTGAGAATTTCCATGATGAATGTAAAGCGAATGCTCCTACTAAACTGAGGATACTTATCAACTATGTGACCCTAACAGTGTTTGAATATATTGATGAATGGGATAATTACGATGAGGCGATTCGGGCACTTAAGAAACTGTATGCCAAGACTCCAAATGAGGTCTATGCTAGACATCTACTGGCCACAGCCCGACAAGGGCCAGGGGAATCGATTAACGAATTCCTTCAAGAACTCCGCAGGCTCAGCGTAGACTGTAACTTTCAGGTAGCCTCGGCTGAGCTGTACCGTGAAGAAATGATTCGTGATGCTTTCATCTGCGGGATTGCCTCTCCATTTATACGCCAGCGTCTACTAGAATGTAAAACACTTGAGCTACAAAAGGCTTTTGACCTGGCTTGTTCTCTGGATTTGGCAAAGAAAAATGCAGACTTCTATCAGCTGCCCAGATCTCGATCTGCTGCTGTAACTGCAACCAGACGATTCAAGTGGCCTCAGGTGAACCCTATCATGGAGGAATTTAATCCTGATGATAATTCTGATGAAGAAGAGGAGGATGACCCCACTTTAGCAGCCTCTTGGCAATCTAGGAAGGAATGCTTCTTTTGTGGAGATTCTTTTCACCCTAGGAAATTCTGCCCTGCTCGCAATGCAATCTGCAGTCATTGCGATAAAAAAGGACACTTTGCGAAAGTTTGCCTATCAAGGGCCTCTACGAGGGCCTATCCAGCTAAGGCCTACCGAACTGCCCCAATTAGGGCCTATCAAGCTTCCTCTCGAGCTCTCTCCCGAAGAAGCACACCGAGAGTTTCAGCCACTCTCTGTGCAACCACACCAATTACAGCTGCTTGCCCACAGAACCTGTTTCATGCAGCTACAAAAGTTTCAATTAATGGGCATACCTTAGATGCCTTAATTGACTCAGGAAGTACTGATAGTTTCATTAAAGAACAGATTGTTGCGAAATTGAAACTACATATCTTCCCACTGGACCAGGCAATTGCGATGGCCCAGTCATCACTTAATACCAGAATCTCCGGCTTTTGTGTTGTTGATATGACACTTCATGGTCGTATGTATCCCTCCACCCGGCTTTCGGTGCGCAAGGACTTATGTAGTGATCTCCTCTTAGGGCTGGATTTCCAAAAACAGCATAAGAAACTCACCATTGAGTTCGGCGGATCCAAACCTGGTCTTACTATTTCTAATATACCGTCTAAATTACCGTTTTGTGCATTATCAGCAGCTTCACTTGATGAACCCTCATTATTTGCCAGTATTCCGCCTCGATGCAAACCAATAATAACGAAATCACGACGCTTTAATCAGGAAGACCAATCTTTTATTGAGGCTGAAATCTCTCGACTTCTAGCAGAGGATATCATCGAACCATGTTCGTCGCCCTGGCGGGCTCAAGTCGTCATTGTCAAGAACCCTCTAAAACCTCACAAACAACGACTATGCATTGATTATTCGCAAACCATCAATCAATATACCGACTTGGACGCCTACCCATTGCCACGCATTGATGATATGGTTAATAAACTGGCCGAATACAAAGTGTTCTCAACTTGCGATTTAAAAAGTGCCTATCATCAGGTACCCTTGAAGGTCTCAGATAAGCAGTACACGGCCTTTGAGGCTAATGGACGGCTGTACCAATTTCGTCGCCTCCCATTCGGGGTTACTAATGGAGTGGCTGTCTTCCAACGGGCAATGGATGGCCTGGTTAAACAGGAAAACCTAAGGGACACTTTTCCCTATCTTGATAACATTACTATTGCAGGTCACGATCAACAGGAACACGACGCCAACCTCCAAAAATTTCGGGATGCCCTCCATCGCCGTAACTTAACCTTGAATGAATCTAAATCTGTTGAGTCGCAACCGACCATCAACATCCTTGGCTACTGCGTAGGCAATGGTATCATTAAGCCAGACCCAGAAAGACTTCGCCCGCTCCAAGAGCTCCCGTCACCTAAGAATCCGGCTTCTTTACGTCGGGCTCTCGGTCTGTTTGCATACTACGCTAAATGGATTCCTCATTTTTCAGACAAAATCCAACCCTTGTTGCATGCCAGATCATTTCCATTGGAAACAGCGGCTGTTGCAGCCTTTAACCTTCTCAAAAAACAGTTGGAGAAAGCGGCTCTTCACTCCATCGATGAGAATCTCCCTTTCATAGTCGAATGTGATGCCTCGGAGGTGGCGATCTCGGCTACTCTAAATCAGGAAGGTCGTCCTGTAGCATTTATGTCCAGGACCTTACAAGGTGCCGAGCTACATTATCCTCCGGTTGAGAAGGAAGCCACAGCCATCATAGAGGCAGTACGGAAGTGGAACCATTTTCTAGCTCGCCAGCACTTTACATTAATCACGGACCAGCGATCAGTCGCCTTCATGCTCGATAATCGAAAACGAACCAAAATTAAGAATAATAAAATACAACTTTGGAGGATGGAACTGGCCTCTTTTGGTTATACCATTCACTATCGACCTGGCAAGGAGAATGTGGCCCCGGACACCCTCACACGGGCATTCTGCTCCGCTATGTCGTCCTCTAATCTCATAGATGTCCATAATGGATTGTGTCATCCTGGCGTTACGTGCATGCGACATTTCGTATGATCACGGAATCTCCCTTTTTCTACTGGAGATGTAAAGAAAATATGCTCAGAATGCCGGCTTTGTGCGGAATTAAAACCTCAGTTCTTCCGCCCCTCAGATGGTATGCTCATACACGCAACCCGACTTAGCATCGATTTTAAGGGCCCAGTGCCCTCTTCCACTCGGAACACATATTTGCTCACCATGATTGATGAATATTCACGTTTTCCGTTTGCCTTCCCCTGCTCCAATATGCTGGCGTCCACAGTAATCTGCTGCCTTGAGCAGGTATTTTCTCTCTGTGGCATGCCGGCTTATATTCACTCAGATCGGGGTCCATCCTTTATGTAAAAGGAACTCAAGGACTACCTCTCAGAACGGGGAGTTGCTACAAGCAAAACAACACCATACCATCCCATCGGAAATGGGCAGGTAGAGAGGTATAACGGTGTCATCTGGAATTCCGTACGTCTTGCTTTAAGATCTCGGGGCCTACCAGACCAGCAATGGGAAGCAGTGCTTCCCTATGCATTGCACTCTATAGGGTCCCTTCTTTCTACAGCCACAAATACTACACCTCATGAGCGGTTCTTTGGATTCCAGCGTCGCTCATCTCATGGGACATCACTCCCGTCATGGCTAACTACTCCTGGACCTGTTCTACTCCAAAGATACGTTCGGACGTCTAAAAATGACCCTCTCGTAGACGAGGTCGAACTAACCGATGCCAACCCCACCTATGCAAACATACGATATCCCGACGGCCGAGAATCTACCGTATCATTACGGGATCTGGCTCCCTGCCCACCAGGACCTAGTGGGACATTGGGTGATGGTATTTTACCAGGAAACTCTTGGAACCTATCGGGTACCCCTCTCCAGGATCCTGATCGGACACCAACTAGCTTGGTGCCGGTAGAACCCCGTACTCAAAGTTGCGCCCCTCCCAGTACCGCGCACAAAAGTACTGATCCGCCACAGACCAGCTCTGCACCTCCCTCTGAACAGAGGCAGACCGACTTTGAACCTATTGGGGCTCGTACACGAAGCCATGATCTCCCCGACCCTTCACAGGGTAATCCAGGCCACACAGACTCTGACCAATGGCCAACTGCATGTAAGCGGACCAGCGACCCTCTACGACGGGAACCCAAACGGGTGCGACTCTTCCTCGTTCGGCGGCTGCGGAACAAAAGACCACAGCCTTCTAATCCTGCAAGAGGGAAGAATGTGATAATAATGATAACTTCCGGGAAGTTATGTCACTTCCTGTGAACTTTGTATATACATCACTTCCTGTCACACGTCACTTCCTGTTGGACTGGTATAAATACTGAACTGCTCAGTATTGTAAAGGGGCTTCTACCAGAGGCATGGTGAAGATCTCTCTTGTATATAGTGTGATTATAAGTTGCTTAAAGCTTACTTTAAAGTTACTTGATGTGTGAGACTCTTTTTCTTACATCAGTCTCCATACGAGACCTCGCACCCTCGGGGGCCGCAGTAACCCACTACCCACTACCACGACCCAATATCCAGCCCCAGCAGACGGCACGCCTGGGCCCCGCGACCCGCTCGACACCCACGAGGACTACACACCAGTGCCCCAGCCTACGCGGGACTCGACGCCGGAAGCTTCACTACCCCTACCGTCGCCACGTCGATCACAGCGGCAGACAAGACCTCCGGAGAGACTCCAATACACTAACCTTTAATACACTGCACCCCGCCGGACTCATTTTTAAACAAGGGGTGAATGTGGTAAACCACTGTTTGGATTCCACTGTGTACATGTCTGTACGTGCCTCGGCTGACTCCTCCCACGAGTCCAGGTATAAAGGTGACTGCTCCACAGTCCCTCTGTATTCTGGACTGGTCGACCACTCGAGGCACACCTTCATTCTCGTTAATAAAAGCCTGTTAGTTACTCGCTTAACCTCAGTCTTTTGAGTAATTGATAGCGCATCAGCAAGTACAGCAAGCAATTAGGAAAGCAAATGGTATGTTGGCCTTTATTACAAGAGGATTTGAGTATAAGAGTAAAGACGTCTTACTGCAATTATATAGGGCCCTGGTGAGACCACACCTGGAGTACTGTGTACAGTTTTGGTCTCCTTACCTAAGGAAGGATATACTTGCCATAGAGGGAGTGCAACGAAGGTTCACCAGACTGGTTCCTGGGATGGGGGGGATTGTCCTATGAGGAGAGATTGAGTAGACTAGGCCTATATTCTCTAGAGTTTAGAAGAATGAGAGGTGATCTCATTGAAACATACAAAATTCTTACAGGGCTTGACAGGGTAGATGCAGGGAGGATGTTTCCCCTGGCTGGGGAGTCTAGAACCAGGGGTCACAGTCTCAGAATAAGGGGTCGGCCATTTAGGACTGAGATGAGGAGACATTTCTTCACTCAGAGGGTGGTGAATCTTTGGAATTCTCTACCCCAGAGGGCTGTGGAGGCTCAGTCGTTGAGTATATTCAAGGCAGAGATCGATAGATTTTTGGACTCTAGGGGAATCGAGGGATATGGGGATAGTGCAGGAAAGGGAGTTGAGGTAGAAGATCAGCCCTGATCTTATTGAATGGCGGAGCAGGCTCGAGGGGCCGAATGGCCGACTCCTGCTCCTAATTCTTATGTTATGTTCCACCGCTTAGAAGGACAAGGGCAGCAGGCGCATGGGAACACCATCATCTCCAGGTTTCCCTCCAAGTCACACACCATCCCGACTTGGAAATATATCGGCCGTTCCCTCATCGTCGCTGGGTCAAAATCCTGGAACTCCCTCCCTAACAGCACTGTGGGAGCACCTTCACCACACGGACTGCAAGAAGACGGCTCACCACCACCTTCGCAAGGGGCAACTAGGGATGGGCAATAAATGCTGGCGACGCCCACATCGCAAGAACAAATATAAAGAAAGGCATGCGGGCAATGTTGGGGGAATGCAAGCTTGCAATCCCGTGGCGCAAAAGCAACTTTGCAAACCTGCGTCAATGAGACGGAGCTTGGCCTTGTGTGGTCTTAGCAATTCCTCTGTTCCTGAGTGAGCGTACCTGTGGGGGCACAGCGACCTCCAACTAAGAGTTAGGGATTATATGGCAATTCAAAAGTGTCTTTCAACAACAACTTGCATTTATATAGCGCCTTTAACGTAAAACATCCCAAGACGCTTCACAGGAGCGTAAATCAGACAAAAATTGACACCGAGCCAAAAACAGGAGACATTAGGGCAGGTGAACAACGCTTGGTCAGAGGTCGGTTTTAAGGAGCACCTTGAAGGAGAAGAGAGAGGCGGAGAGGTTTAGGGAGGGAATTCCAGAGCTTAGGGCCCAGGCAGCTGAAGACACGGCCGCCAATGGTGGAGTGAAGGAAGTGGCGGGATTCAGTCTGGGATAAGAACTGGCTGATCGATTGACCATTGCTGGATTTCAGAAAGATCCCGTGATGAGTGAACATAAGAATTAGGAGCAGGAGTAGGCCATTCAGCCCCTCAAGCCTACTCCGCCATTCAATAAGATCACGGCTGATCTTCTTACACAACTCGACCTTCCCGCACTATCCCCATATCCCTTGATTCCCTTAATTCCTCAATCTATCGATCTCTGTCTTGAATATTCTCAACGACTGAGCCTCCACAGCCGTCTGGGGAGAGAAATCCAAAGATTCACCACCCTCTGAGTGAAGAAATGTCTCCTCATCTCAGTCCTAAATGGCCGACCCCTTATTCTGAGACTGTGACCCCTGGTTCTAGACTCCCCAGCCAGGTGAAACATCCTCCCTGCATCTACCCTGTCAAGCCCTGTAAGAATTTTGTATGTTTCAATGAGATCACCTCTCATTCTTCTAAACTCGAGAAAATAGGCCTAGTCTACTCAATCTCTCCTCATAGGACAATCCCCCCCATCCCAGGAACCAGTCTGGTGAACCTTCGTTGCACTCCCTCTATGGCAGGTATATCCTTCCTTAGGTAAGGAGACCAAAACTGTACACAATACTCCAGGTGTAGTCCCACCAATGCCCTGTATAATTGTAGTAAGGTGTCTTTACTCTTAAACTCTAATCCCTTTGTAACAAAAGCTAACATACCATTTGGTTTCCTAATTGCTTGCTGTACTTGCATGTTAACCTTCTGTGATTCATGTACAAGGACACCCAGGCCCCTCTGAATGCAAATATTTCCCAGTCTCTCACCATTCATAGAAACATAGAAGATAGGAGCAGGAGTAGGCCATTAGGCCCCTCGAGCCTGCTCCACCATTCAATGCGATCATGGCTGATCATCCAAATTCAGTACCCAGTCCCTGCTTTCTCCCCATATCCCTTGATCCCTTTAGCCTTAAGAAATATATCCAACTCCTTCTTGAATATATTTAATGAACTGGCCTCCACCGCCCTCTGTGGTAGAGAATTCCACAGGTTCACCACTCTCTGGGTGAAGAAATTCCTCCTCATCTCAGTCCAAAATGGTCTACCCTTTATCCTTAGACTGTGACCCCTGGTTCTGGACTCCCCGGCCATCGGGAACATCCTTCCTGCATCCAGTCTGTCCAGTCTTGTCAGAATTTTAAAAGTTTCAATGAGGTCCCCTCTCATTCTTCTAAACTCCAGCGAGTATAAGCCCAATTGACCCAATCTCTCCTCATACGTCATTCCTGCCATCCCAGGTTATCAGCCTGGTGAATCTTCGCTGAACTCTTTCCATGGCAAGAATATCCTTCCTCAGATAAGGCGACCAAAACTGCACACAATACTCAAGATGTGGTCTCACCAAGGCCCTGTACAACTGCAGCAAGACATCCTTGTTCCTGTACTCGAACCCTCTTGCTACGAAGGCCAACATACCATTTGCCTTCTTAACCGCCTGCTGCACCTGCATGCTTACCTTCAGCGACTGGTGCACAAGGACGCCCAGGTCTCGTTGCACTTCCCCTTCTCCCAATCTATTGCCATTTAGATAATAATCTGCCTTCCTGTTTTTGCCACCAAAGTGTACAACCTCGCATTTATCCACGTTATATTGCATCTGCCATGTTTCTGCCCAATCACCCAACACATCCAAATCATCCTGGAGTTTCTCGACATCCTCCTCACAGCACACATGCCCACCCAGCTTTGTGTCGTCTGCAAATTTGGAGATATTACATCTAGTTCCCTTGTCTAGATCATTAACATATATTGTGAATAGCTGGGGTCCAAGGACCGATCCCTGCGATACCCCACTAGTCACTGCCTGCCACTCGGAAAAGGACCCGTTTATTCCAACTCTTTGCTTTCTGTCTGCCAACCAGTTCTCTATCCAAGTCAATACCTTGCCCCCAATCCCATGTGCCTTAACTTTACACGCTAATCTCTTATTCAAAAAATATTCTGCTTTTTTGGTTTTTTCTACAAAAGTGGAAACACTTCCCCACATTGTACTCCATTTGCCATGTCCTTGCCCACTCTGTCAACCTGTCTATATCTCTCTGCAGCCTCTTTGCATCCTCCTCACAGATTACTGTCCCACCTAACTTTGTATCATCAGCAAACTTAGCTACAGTACACTCAGTCCCTTCATCTAAGTCATTAATATAGATTGTGAATAGCTGAGGCCCAAGCACTGATCCTTGCGGTACCCTGCTAGTTACAGCCTGCCAACCTGAAAAAGTCCCGTTTATTCCTGCTCTCTGTTTTCTGTTCATTAACCAATCCTCAATCCAGGCTAGTATATTACCCCCAATCCCATGAGTCCTAATTTTGTGTAATAACCTCCTGTGACACCTTATCGAATGCTTTTTGAAAATCCAAATACGCTACATCCACTGGTTCCCCCTTATCCATCCTACCAGTTACATTTTTAAAAAACTCTAAGATTTGTCAAACACGATTTCTCTTTCATAAAACCGTGCCGACTCTGCCTGATCATATTACGATTTTCAGAGTGCCCTGTTACCTGTTGAGTGAGCAGCCACTCAACACAAAACACTCACCATGGTCTTCATAAGGGTCGTCGGGGTCATCTGCTATCAACTCAGCGCTGCTGGGAGCCGCATGATCCTCCTTGGTGACGAAAATTACCTTGTCTTTGCCTGAAAGTCAAGGAGAAGGAGTTAGACTTGTACCTGGAGAAGGAGTTAGACTTGTACCTAGAGAGGGAGAGAGAACTCGCGTCTCGACAGCACCTTCCACCACCTCCGGACGGCCCAAAGCGCTTGACAGCCAATGAAGTATTTTTTGAAGTGTAGTCACTCTTGTAATGTAGGAAACACAGCAGCCAATTTGCGCACAGTAAGATCCCACAAACAGCAATGTGATAATGGCCCAGAAATTCGGGTCGGGGGGCTTCCCGCGGGTGCAAGCCCCCGACCTGCACTTACCTTGCGCGCCGGCAGTTGAGCTGTAGGGCCCCGTGGAATTCCGTTCCGGGGCCTGGCCCAGCTCCCGGCGCGCTGTGCTCGAGTGTCCCAGGAGCGTAGTTAGTGCGATGCGTCCCCTGGGATCACGTGAGCCATGGGCAGCCAATCGGAGGAGGGAAAAGCCCATTCATAAGATTGACAGGAAGTCCTGTCTAAACTTATGAATACTGCGAGCCTCAAAATAGCATTAAACCTTCAAATAAATTTTTTTTTTTTTTTTTAAATCACACTTTTTCAATAAACTACAAATTACATTAAATAACTATTTTAAACATTAATTTAAATTTCTGAAAAAAATAATTTTATAAAAAAACAGGGCTAAAAATAAACTTACCTTGCTTTAAAGTATTTAAAAATAATAAACCTGTGGGAAAAATGTTTTAATTTTAATTAATTGACCACTTACCTTGTAAAAAGCAGGCCTTACGCCTGCTTTTTAAATGTGTAAATCCTGCAGGCTTAACCTCGCGTGAAAAGCTGCAAAAAAAACCTAAGTTCAAACCGCACGCGCAGCCTCCCCTGCGCGTGCGTTCGACCTCTGAACCCCTTCGTTCAGAGGATTGGAAGTGCCGGTTTCCCGCGCACGCGCAGTGCATGCAGAAAACCGGCACTTCCATTCGGCCTACGGGCGAGCACCCCGTGCGTACTCACCCGTGGAGAGACGAATTTCTGGGCCAATCTGTTTTTAGTGATGTTGATTGAGGGATAAATATTGGCCCCAGGGAGAACTCCCCCCTGCTCTTCTTCGAAATAGTGGCCATGGGATCTTTTACATCCACCTGAGAGAGATGGGGCCTTGGGTTTAACGTCTCACCTGAAAGACAGCACCTCTGACACTGCAGCGCTCCCTCAGCTCTGCACTGGAGTTTCAGCCTGGATTATGTGCTCAAGACCCTGGAATGGGACTGGCACCCACAACCTGCGGACTCAGAGGCGACTGTGCTACCAAAGCAAAGGAAGACTTGCATTTCTGTAGCACCTTTCACATCCTCAGGTCGACCCAAATTTTGAAGTGTTGTCACTGTTGGAATGCAGGAAAATCCCTGTTAAATCTCCTCTTAACCTTCTCTGCTCCAGTAGAAATAGTCCCAGTATCTGCAGCCTCTCCTCATGACTACGGTCTCCCATCCTTGGTATTATCCTGGCTTTAATCTCCTTTCTGCAATGGGGCACCCAAAACCGCACTCAGTACTCCAACTGTGGTCCAAGCATTGCTGTGTACAAATATTAATAATTATTCTCCTTGGAGCAGAGAAGGTTAAGGGGAGATTTAATAGAGGCGTTCAAAATCATCAAGGGTTTTGATCGAGTGTTTAGGGAGAAACTGTTTTCACTGGCAGGAGGGGGGGGTCGGTAACCAGAGGACACAGATTTAAAATAATTAAAAAAGAACCAGAGAGGAGGTGAGGAAACATTATTTTTACGCGGCGAGTTGTTGTGATCTGGAACGCGCTGCCTGAAAGGGCGGTGGAAGCAGATTCAATAGTAACTTTCAAAAGGGGAATTGAAAAGGATAAATTTGCAGGGCTGTTGACAATGCACCCCGTAGTTTTTTGGGGGGCCGCGTGGCCTATTCAGAAGTCCGCGCATGCGTGGTTTTTTCAATTTAAAACCGGCTCACCTGCTGCGCAGGACCCCCTGCAGCGCTGCGCGGTTGCGCAGCTTTAAGGGAACATTGGCTATGGGGAAAGAGCAGGGGGGAGTGGGACTAATTGGAGAGCTCGTTCAAAGAGCCGGCACAGACACGTTGGGCTGAATGGCCTCCTCCTGTGCTGTTAGACTCTATGATTCTTTACTCTGTGAATTTCTTCAAAAACCCCAAAATTCTGTTGCCATTTTTAATGGCATTACCTAACTGCACTTGCAATTTCAGGAAATTCTGTATTTGAGCCTCCAGATATCTATCGTCCTACACCCTTCAGTGTCTTTCTATTAAGTACCTACTCCAAATGACCACTGTTTCTCCCGTAAATGCATTACCTCACACTTCTCTGCATGAAGCTGTATTTGGCTCCCTGTCTGTTCACCTCTCTGCACTCTCCGGAAATCTTTTACCCTCTACGTCACCTCCTGTTTTGGCGTTGCCAGTACATTCTGCGAATGCCCAAGTCCATGTCATCAATATAACCAACAACAGACAGAGACCAGCACTGAACCCAGGGGCGTCCCACTTCCAGCCATGGCTCAGTGGGCAGCACTCTCTCTCGCCTCCGACTCAGAAGGTTGTGGGTTCAAATCCCACTCCAGAGACTTGAGCCCCATAATCCAGACTGACACCCCAGTGCAGTACTGAGGGAGCGCCGCACTGTCGGAGGGGCGGTACTGAGGGAGCGCCGCACTGTCGGAGGGGCGGTACTGAGGGAGCGCCGCACTGTCGGAGGGGCGGTACTGAGGGAGCGCCGCACTGTCGGAGGGGCGGTACTGAGGGAGCGCCGCACTGTCGGAGGGGCGGTACTGAGGGAGCGCCGCACTGTCGGAGGGGCGGTACTGAGGGAGCGCCGCACTGTCGGAGGGGCGGTACTGAGGGAGCGCCGCACTGTCGGAGGGGCGGTACTGAGGGAGCGCCGCACTGTCGGAGGGGCGGTACTGAGGGAGCGCCGCACTGTCGGAGGGGCGGTACTGAGGGAGCGCCGCACTGTCGGAGGGGCGGTACTGAGGGAGCGCCGCACTGTCGGAGGGGCGGTACTGAGGGAGCGCCGCACTGTCGGAGGGGCGGTACTGAGGGAGCGCCGCACTGTCGGAGGGGCGGTACTGAGGGAGCGCCGCACTGTCGGAGGGGCGGTACTGAGGGAGCGCCGCACTGTCGGAGGTGCTGTCTTTCGGATGAGACATTAAACCGAGGCCCTGCCTGCTCTCTCGGGTGGAGGTAAAAGCTCCCTCGGCCAATATTTCGAAGAAGAGCAGGGGAGTTCTCCCCGGTGTCCTGGGGCCAAAATTTATCCCTCAACCAACATCACTAAAACAGATTATTTGGTCATTATCACATTGCTGTTTGTGGGAGCTTGCTGTGCACAATTTGTCTGCCGCGTTTCCTACATTACAACAGTGACTCCACTTCAAATAGTACTTCATTGGCTGTGAAGCACTTTGGGACGTCCTGAGGTCATGAAAGGCGCTATTGAAATGCAAGTCTTTCTTTCTCTTATTGTCCTGGGCCAATATTTATCTCTCAGTCAATATCACTAAAAAACAGATTATCTGGTCAATAATCACACTGCTATTGAATCTGCTTCCACCGCCCTTTCAGGCAGCGCTTTCCAGATCACAACAACTCGCTGTGTAAAGAATTCTCCTCATCTCCCCTCTGGTTCTTTTGCCAATCAGAAATCTCCTCATTTACTCCATCAAAACCCCTCATGATTTTGAACACCTCTATTAAATCTCCCCTTAACCTTCTCTGCTCTAAGGAGAACAATCCCAGCTTCTCCAGTCTCTCCACATCACTGAAGTCCCTCATCCCTGGGACCATTCTAGTAAATCTCCTCCGCACCCTCTCCAAGGCCTTGACATCCTTCCTAAAGAGCGGTGCCCAGAAATGGACACAATACTCCAGCTGGGGCCTAACCAGCGATTTGTAAATGTTTAGCATAACTTCCTTGTTTTTGTATTCAATGCCCGTATTTACAAAGCCAAATATCCCATAGGCTTTCTTAACTGCTTTATCAACTTGTCCTGCCACCTTCAAAGATTTGTGAATATGCCCCCCCAGGTCTCTCTGCTCTTGCGCCCCCTCAATGTAATACCATTTAGTTTATACAGCCTCGCCATGTCGTTCCTCCCAAAGGGCATCACTTCACACATATCCCCATTAAATTGTATCTGCCGTGTGTCTGCCCATTTCACCAGTCTGTCTGTGTCCTCCTGAAGTCTGTTGCTATCCTGCTCAGTTTGCTACGGTGCCAAGTTTTGTATCAACCACAAACTTCAAAACTTTACTCCCTGTACCCAAGTCCAGGTATTTATAAGAAAAGCAATGGTCCGAACACCGACCCTTCTGGGATGTTCAACAAATCTGTCCTGACTTTAAATGCTCACTAATTGGATCTTGAATTTTGCTCGACTAACTTAGTCTATAGTTACCCAGTTTACCCTTAGCAACATAGGGATACTGAGATGAAAAAAGACTAAGGTCCCTCTAGTTCATCTTCTACCATCCTGGTAGTCGCAGGATACAACTATAAGAACATAAGAATTAGGAGCAGGAGTCGACCACACGGCCCCTCGAGTCTGCTCCGCCATTCAATAAGATCATGGCTGACCTTCGACCTCATCTCCACTTTCCCGCCCGATCTCCATATCCCTCGATTCCCCAGAGTCCAAAAATCTATCGATCTCAGCCGTGAATATACTCAATGACTGAGCCTCCACAGCCCTCTGGGGCAGAGAATTCCAAAGATTCACCGCCCTCTGAGTGAAGAAATTCCTCCTCATCTCAGTCCTAAATGGCCGACCCCTGATCCTGAGACTGTGACCCCTGGTTCTAGACACTCCAGCCAGGGGGAAACAGCCTCTCAGCATCTACCCTGTCAATCCCCCTCAGAATCTTGTATGTTTCAATGAGAGCACCTCTCATTCTTCTAAACTCCAGAGAGTATCGGCCCATTCTACACAATCTCTCCTCATAAGACAGCCCTCTCATCCCAGGAGGTAATGTAGTTGTTGACTAATCACAGCAATCGATTCCTATCCTCCAGTGGTGCCAGTCATGGCTTAGTGCGTCACACTCACACTCTCCCCCTCTCTGTCTGTCTCTCTCCCACCTTTGAGTCCGAAGGTTGTGGGTTCAGGCCCCACTCCAGAGACTTGAGCACAAAAATCTAGGCCGGCACTCCAGTGCAGTACTGAGGGAGCACCGCACTGTCGGAGGGGCAGTACTGAGGGAGCGCCGCACTGTCGGAGGGGCAGTACTGAGGGAGCGCCGCACTGTCGGAGCGGCAGTACTGAGGGAGCGCCGCACTGTCGGAGCGGCAGTACTGAGGGAGTGCCGCACTGTCGGAGCGGCAGTACTGAGGGAGCGCCGCACTGTCGGAGCGGCAGTACTGAGGGAGCGCCGCACTGTCGGAGGGGCAGTCTTTTAGATGAGATGTTAAACCGAGGCCCTGTCTGTCCTCTCAGGTGGACGTAAAAGATCCCATGACACTATTTGGATGAAGAGCTGGGGAGTTCTCCTCGGTGTCCCTCAACCAACATCACTAAAAGAGATGATCTGGTCATTATCACATTGCTGTTTGTGGGAGCTTGCTGTGCGCAATTGGCCACCGTGTTTCCTACATTACAACAGTGACTACACTTCCAAAAGTACTTAATTGGCTGTAAAGCACTTTGGGACATCCTGAGGCGCTATAGAAATGCAAGTTTTCTTTTGGTGCGGAGCTTTGGGAACCATAGTTCCAAAGTCACCTGTTCCTCCCGAGCTCGCTGCACTCACCACACCATTGACCAGAAACTTAACTGGACCAGCCACATAAATACTGTGGCTACAAGAGCAGGCCAGAGGCTGGGTATTCTGCGGCGAGTGTCTCACCTCCTGACTCCCCAAAGCCTTTCCACCATCTACAAGGCACAAGTCAGGAGTGTGATGGAATACTCTCCACTTGCCTGGATGAGTGCAGCTCCAACAACACTCAAGAAGCTCGACACCATCCAGGACAAAGCAGCCCACTTGATTGGCCCCCCATCCACCACCTTAAACATTCACTCCCTCCACCACCGGCGCACCGTGGCTGCAGTGTGGACCATCTACAAGATGCACTGCAGCAACTCGCCAAGGCTTCTTCGGCAGCACCTCCCAAACCCACGACCTCTTCCACCTAGAAGGACAAGGGCAGCAGGCGCATGGGAACACCACCACCTCCAAGTTCCCCTCCAAGTCACACACCATCCTGACTTGGAAATATATCGGCCGTTCCTTCATCGTCGCTGGGTCAAAATCCTGGAACTCCCTACCTAACAGCACTGTGGGAGTACCTTCACCACACGGACTGCAGCGGTTCAAGAAGACGGCTCACCACCACCTTCTCCAGGGCAACTAGGGATGGGCAATAAATGCTGGCCTTGCCAGCGATGCCCACATCCCATAAACGAATAAAAAAAACATGTCATCTCTCAAATTACTCATACACTGTGTCCCAAAATGTTTTTTTCTGAAAGAAATCGATCCAATTTGCATTTGAGTGAATCAACACTAACTGCTCGCACCGTCTCCCCGGGGAGCCTGTCCCGTGGATTGACCGCTCGCTCACTGAAATAATGTTTCTACAGATTAGTTTTGAAAA